>NW_015393559.1:12213-15624 GCF_001527695.2 Protobothrops mucrosquamatus | reverse complement strand
GCAACCATTCAATGGAGCATAAAATGCAACCATTCTAATTTATTCCAATTTTTATGGAGTTTTGAACTGCATTACATTATTTGGAAAATGCTAAGATTTTAGTATCTAATGTGATTTGCCTTCCCTTAAATTTGCAATTGTTTTCCATTAAGAGAAGTTCTTTAAAATTTGTGTCTTTGTGGCCTGTCTCTGTCACAACTTGGCTATCTCTTAAGTTACTCTGTTGCATTAATTTTCTTTATTTTTGTACAGAAAAATATAGGTATGCATAACTTTCTTGAATTTAATTTTGCACATGTGACCACCCCTTATACACACCTTTTAAAAATGCAACTATATTGATTATATATTGCACATTAATCTTCCCAAATACTGGGTACAACTTTCATCTCTTTCTCAACAGAGGATTACTGATGCTAATAGACCAGTGATGGCGAACCTTTTAGAGACTGAGTACCCAAAAACTGCCCCTGCCCTCGCTCCACCCCCTGCCCTGCCCCTGCTCCACCTCCATCCCGCCTGCTCGCAGGGCCACTCACCGCCTCCAGGGCCCGCTGCAGATCGCCCAGGCAGCCCAGCAGCGCCATGGCAGCCACGCCCTCTGCCCGCGCCCCACAGCATCAACTGTGCGCGATGGAGTGTGAGGGCAGAGTCTTGTCTACGCTGCCTGGTTGCCATGTCCTTGGCTGCACTGCTCCGCGTTGCCCACGCTCGGAGGCAACTCTTCTCCAGGAGGGCTGCTGGAGAGGAGGGGGTCGCGGGGTGAGGCAAGGCTGGGGCAATAGCATGTGTGCCCACAGAGAGGGCTCCAAGTGCCGCCTCTGGCACCCGTGCCATAGATTTGCCACCACTGTAGTAGACTGTAATCACCACTGTAGTAGACTGTAACAGATGTGGATCGTGTCATTTGGCTTTCCTCACATAGAAGTCAATGGTATATCAATACTAGGAGATAATAGCATAAATACGAGCCAATAGTGTGCTGCAGACTCCAAAAAAGCTAACACAGCCCTAGGCTGTATTAACAGAGAGAGAATCAAAATCAAGTGAGGTGCTACCATGTTTCCCCGAATATAAGACTCGGTCTTATTTTTTTTTGCGTCCAAAAGAGGCACTAGGTCTTATTTTTGGGGGGTGTCTTACCTTAGGACCACCACAGCCAGGCCTCCCACTCCCCAACACCTGTCGTGCCACTGCTTTTTTATTTATTTTATTTATTTTTTTTATTATTTAGATTTATATCCCGCCCTTCTCCCGTAGGACTCAGGGCGGCGGACAATCAATTAAAATACACAAATAACAATACGGATTTAAAATTAATTAAAACGAATATTAGAGAATTGTCCAATTTAAAATTATTGATTAAAACCCCTCTAAAAATTACCCTAGGCCAGTCCTGCGAGCTGGAATAACCAAGTCTTGAGGGCGCGGCGAAAGGAAGGGAGATCAGGGATAACCCTGATCTCTGGGGGCAGTTCATTCCAGAGGGTGGGAGCTCCCACAGAGAAGGCCCTCCCCCTTGGGGTNCTTCAGAGTTTTTTTCTGCAAAGGTTACTTGAGTTTTAAAAATTAAATAGGGAACGATTAATGCAAAATATTAAAATCAGAAAAGTCTTTCACTAATTATGTTTGATCAAATAAAGTAACTAGATTTGATTAGTGGGGAGCTGTATAAGCCAAGATTTTTGATCAAAATCTATACATTGAATGGAATGGAATGTTCATGTATTTACACAAAGACAAACGTTCCATATCAAATCATGGAAAGCTGATCCTTGGATACAGTTGTGTTGTCATGATTCTTCAAAGAACTTCAAGGCATTGTTTACCTTAAAGAATCTTTATTCAAGTAGCATGGCATCGGCACATACATGGTCGCAGCCGAAATCTGGATTCCCCTCCCCTAAGCACATAGTATCAAAGCACAATTCCCTCCTCTAACTAACAGTCATAAATCACATTTTCCAATTAGTTTGAAATGCTGGCTTTCCCACCAGTTCTTCAACCTGCCATGTCTTATCATCTCTTATTACAAAAAACCTTGAAAAGCACTCTACTATGATGTTGTTATGTCTAACTAATTCCCATACACATTCTCCCCCCCCAGTATCATCTAATTTTAACTCTAAAAGTAACACACAAGTTAAGGGGGAATTGGCTGCATCTTCATATATTGTCAAAGAACATCCGATGTTAGCAGCGTTGACATGTGTGTGTGTGTGTGTGGTATGTATATCTGTAGGTCTGTTTCTGTGTATGCAGAAATATTGTTTATATTATCAATCAACCATTATCTCGCTCCAAGGCTGACAAGTACAAAGCTAAATAACCATTAAACCATGGGGGAAACTAAATATGCATTATTAAAATTAGCCAGAGGGGTTTTTTATTTCATGTTAACTGAGGAGAAACAATGTTGTAAAGGGGATTCACGCTAACCTGCAATAAATATTTTTCTCTACCTCTGCGGTATAAATCTCTGGGTAGATTCTTCTGTGTTTGAGCAAGGGAACCAAACTCCTAAATTAATGGAGTTTGTAATTTATGCAAATATTAAATTCATCAGCTTTTGATAATTGTCATATAGCATCTGAGAATTCTATTGCAGACCTTCCTACCCTTGTGAATGTGGGAATTTAAAAAGTGGATGATATGAAAGGACAGGATTATCTTGCTGATATTAGCAATAGCACTTAGGCTTATACACCACTTCACAGTACTTTACAGCCCTCTCTAAGCGGTTTACAGAGTCAGCCTATTGCCCTCATTTTACCAACCTCGGAAGGATGGAAGGCTGAGTCAACCTTGAGCAGGTGAGAATTGAACTGCCGAACTGCTGGCAGCCAGCAGTCAGCAGACGTAGCCTGTAGTACTGCATTCTAACCACTGCGCCACCAAGACTCTATTGGTTGTTAATAGCTGCTTTCAAAATGTGTTGGGTATTTATAGATATAAATTGAATTAATAATATCTATGGCTCTCTAGTCATATTTCTGAATATATCCCTGCTGATCATCCTGATGAATTGGTTGATGTGGTGGTGGAGGAGGCTTATGTAACATGCTTACAGATACTGGGACACAGTTGTAGTGATGACCTGAATATTTGCTTCAGCTTGTACCTGGGTTAGAAAGTTTAAAATTTTGCAAATATCTTCAACATTTGGCAAATAATGTTGATTTTGTGGATCCCAAAGAGGGTTCTCTTAAAAGGCAACCATTCAATGGAGCATAAAATGCAACCATTCTAATTTATTCCAATTTTTATGGAGTTTTGAACTGCATTACATTATTTGGAAAATGCTAAGATTTTAGTATCTAATGTGATTTGCCTTCCCTTAAATTTGCAATTGTTTTCCATTAAGAGAAGTTCTTTAAAATTTGTGTCTTTGTGGCCTGTCTCTGTCACAAC
>NW_015393559.1:0-9960 GCF_001527695.2 Protobothrops mucrosquamatus | reverse complement strand
GCGCACCCGGAAGGCCACAGGCAGCCAATGTAGCTCGCGCAGCAGCGGCGTCACGTGGGAACGTCGAGTCCCCCCCAACACCGCCCGCGCGGCCGCATTTTGGACCAGCTGGAGCCTCCGGGTGCTCCTCAAGGGGAGCCCCATGTAGAGAGCATTACAGTAGTCCAGGCGGGAGGTGACAAGTGCGTGAGTGACCGTGTGTGAGTGACCGTGCGGGAGGTGACAAGTGCGGGAGGTGACAAGTGCGGGAGTGACCGTGCTTGACTTCTTCAGTGGCCGGTTGCCACCACTTGCGGCTGGATGCCATGAGGCACACTGCGCCATTGCCGCTACTCATGGCAAGAGGCCGCATGGTGCTTTGCGCCGTTGCTGCTGCTCTTGGTAAGAAGACGCACGGTGCTTCAGGCCATTTCCGCTGCTTGCGGCAGAACTCCGCATGGTGCTTCATGCCATTGCTGCCGCTTGCCCTGTGCAACCCTGTGCAACCTCCTGCCATGAGCTGCGGCACTGGCATGATGAGTGTTGGGGCGTGGGAGGCCTGGCTGCATCGGTTCTACCAGTAAAGTAAGTGGGTGAGGGGCACGTGGGGCAGCTTCACCCCCCTACCACACCCTAGCTTGATTTTTAGGTGTGCGCCTCATCCCAAAACTAGGGCTTACTTTCTGGGGGGCTTATATTAGGCCCACCCCTGAAAATCAAGCTGGGCTTACTTTCAGAGAAGAACAACAAAAATAGTTGCTGTATTTGGGTATGCCTAGTTTAATGAAAACAAGGACTAGGGGTGACATGATATCAGTGTTCTAATACCAAAGGGGCTGCCACAAAGAAGAGTCAACCTATTCTCCTAACACTGAAGGCAGAACAAGTAGCAAGTGATGGATACTAATCAAGGAGAGAACCAACTTACAACTAAGAAGAAATTTCCTGAAGGTGAGAACAATTAATCAGTGAAACAACTTGCCTCCAGAAGTTATGGGTGGTCCAACATTGGAGGTTTTTAAGAAGAGACTGGACAACAATTTATCTCAAATGATATAGGGTCTCCTGCTTGAACAGGGGTTGGACTAAAAGACCTCCAAGGTTCCTTCCAAATCTGTTATTCTGTTATTGTCATGGTTCCGACAGACAGAGACGAATAAAGCAGAACTCTGAGGCTTGCAAATTCCTGAAAGAACATGTTTATTGTTACAAAGTATCAGCATGGTTAAAAGTGAAACCAAGTCTGAATTCCCCATAACAATCCCTCAGATACAAACTATAAAGTTCCCACCTCCAAAACTATGTAATTGACTACATTCCCCAATAAATGCATTTGGCTGGCTTTCTTATACAACGCCCAGTCCCTGATCGTGGGAGCAACAGATGACCTTGGTTCCTGTGGGGCAGCTGATTGTTTTGACTAGCAAAATACCTGGGCAAGCCCCCTCCCTCCATTCCATGTGGCAATCTCAAATGAGAGGCGGGAAAAATGGCTGCAGCCAGGCTCATTTGCAGAGTTGACAGTTATATTTGTTTTATATCCCTACTTAGTGCAACATATTTTCATAGTTCTGTTCACTAAACAGCATAATAAACTACCATGAATATCTTACTTGTTCAGGCTTAGTGTAAGACAGAAGTAACTGATTTGAGTACAGCCTCACCATTCAGAATATAAGAGCATCAAAAGTGATGTTTCCTATTCTCCTCTGTAACAAAGCCTTTTGTACTTTGACATTATAAAAATGAATGGAATAGAAATGTTTGCATAAAGTATTGATGGTTATTTGAAAAATTAATACACCAATAAAAAAAATAAAAATGTCTATTTCAAATTTGATTCGAATAGTACAAAACCTGATGCATTTTTATGAAAAGTGGATTTATTTATTTATTGCAATAATTTGTCTTTTTTCTTTTTGCTGGAGTGGAAGTGAATTTTATTTCTACCAAAGTTTTGCTTCGTCAGAAAGTACCATAATGCATTTTTTTCTAATTTCTTAAAGATGGTCAGAAATATTATTTTATTAAGAGGCAATACATGCATACCCAGACACAAGCATACACAAAAATATCATCAAGCCTTTACATCAATCCAGAAGTTAAACTGTGATGCTAACCATTCCTTCCCATGCAATTTAGGATATTATATTCAATGGAAGGCTGCATACTTGATCTATACCTAAACGCTAAAGTAGGAGGCAACCACATATTCTCTAGATGTTTTGGACTACAATTTATTGAATTCCTTCTCATGAACCATAGTGATTGGAGCTGATAACAGCCAAATGTCAAAACATCTGTAGATAATGAGTTAATCAGGATAGAGTTGTTGATTTATGTTCTGCTTTGGGTCAAAGGAAACTGAAGAATATTGAGACAGGCCTTGGGCTATTCTACTCTGACATATCCTATTTTTTTGCTTTATAATACAATATGATTCTAAGAAGGATGACAGTTTATTTGATCAATTTTTACATGCGTTAGAAAAGTACAGTGATAACCTTGAATGCAGGAGCAGTTGAATAAACATCAGCTCAACCCTGAGAAAGATGACAGGGTGAGAAAGAAATTCAAGATAACTCTCTTTGGTATAAGAGGAAGTAGAAGGAAACGTTCATAGTCTTTCAAGATTCTTCAAAAATAAAATTCCAGTAATCTTTGCAGTGTGTTTCGTGACCTGCCTTACCATAAAAAGCTAACATACGCCCCTCTTCAATGTTGTCCCTGTTATGACTGACTTTAGCTTACACAAAGCTGTTTCTCTCCCACTCCATGCTGCTAGCAAAAGGGAGACATCCTAATTTAATTTCAGAGATAGAATCATGTGGAATTCTAAAGTAGAAGGAATAGTGTAGATGTTGCTGAAAACATCTCTACAGAAAAGTACTAATAAATCATTCTTAAATGATATTATACTGCTCTGTTTAAAAATGGCTCTAACAACTTACATTAGTGAGTGTGTTACTGGTATAATTCAACTTCATATAAAGAACTTCACTTTGTATATAAAGTCAGCTGTTTAGGTTTTCAAGAGGATTTTCTTGCAGCAAATAAGTTCACTGTTATATAGTGACTCATGATATCAACTTATTTTATAATTGAATGGGAAATTTTCTCCATCATAGTTTTTTTTTTAAATCCTCTTGAGGAAACAAAAAATTTTTTTTTTTCAAGCCTTTGACTTTACTGATGGGGGTAACAATATTTGGATAGCAGATTTCTAGTGCTGTATTTGTAATCTAATTTTTTAAAAAAGATTCCTTTAGAAACCTGAAGGACAAGCATCATTCACTTCTTAAAAGGACTCTCTAATAATGAAAATTCAATAAAGAAAGGTCATTGACAAACAAACATTTCCTGAGCATTCACCTAGTATGCAGCAGGAATACATTTCCAATAGAATGCAGATACAGAACAAAAAAAAAACCTTCAGTACTGTACATTACCAGTTAAGGAAAGAAACAGAAGAACAGAGTTGGAAGGGACCTTGAAGGCCTTCTAGTCCAACCCCCTGCTCAAGGTGGAAACCCCATGCCATTTCAACAAATGGTTGTCCTTCTCTTCTAAAAAAACCTCCAGTGTTGGAGCACCCACAACTTTTGGAGGCAAATCATTCCATTTATTAATTATTCTAACTGTCAGGAACATCTACAACAGGTAAGTTCTCAAACTTCCCATGTAAGCTGATGACAAGAGAGATTTAGCATCCTTGTCCTTCTTTGGCAATGAGCTAGGTTTTTCACCTGGGTAGGGGAAAGAGAGTAGTACATTGTGTCACAATTCACAGAAATACCTCGTTTATCAGTTTGACACATTTTCATGTCTGATGCAGAACAGGAAGCTTATACCCACACCTCAAAAACTATACAGAAAATAAGTAGCTTCAGCTGCTCTGTGTTTCATATTGAAATGAAAGGGGAAAAACAGTCTCTTCCACATCCAGTATATAAATGGCCATGCTGTTTGGAATTGATGGGTGAGCCCACCTGCCACATTTCTAATTAATTATTAAGCACATCAATTTCAAAGACATTCAATGATATACAACAGTGTTGGCGAACCTATGGCATGGGTGCCAGAGGTGGCACTTGGAGCCCTCTCTGTGGGCACACGTGCCGTTGCCCCAGCCTTGCCTCCCCCCGTGACCCCCTCCTCTCCAGCAGCCCCCTTGAAGGAGAGTCGCCCACGAGCATGGCCCACACGGAGCAGTGCAGCCAAGGACATGGCAGCCAGGCAGCATAGACAACACTCTGCCCTCACACCCCATGATGCAGTTGATGCTGCAGGGCACGGGGAGAGGGTGTGGCCGCCATAGCGCTGCTAGGCTACCTGGGCGATCTGTGGCAGACCCTGGAGTGGTGAGTGGTCCTGTGGGCAGGCAGGGCAGGGGATGGGGGGGCAGAGCAGGGGCGGGGCAGAGGGGTGGAGCGGGTGGGGCCAGTTTTTGGACACTCGGTCTCTAAAAGGTTCGCCATCACTGATATACAAGAACAATGGCCAAGGAAGCAATAGAATAAATATACGAAAAACAAAATAAGCAAACAAAAATCCATCTCAAGTATGGTTTTTAAAAATAATTATCAGCATTCATTCTTTGATAATTGTGAACAGACATCAAATTCCAGGATAATAACAGCCAGGACAGCCAGGATTTGTATAAGCTTCTAGAAGATCATAAGAATAAGGGCCATCCTTCCCCTAAGACAGCTGATCTTAGACATATCTAAGGCAGGAGTCCCCAACCCCCAGTCTGTGAACCAGTACTGGGCTGCGGCATACCAGCAACCGGTCCACACAAACAAGCGAAGCTCCATCTGCGGGATGCAGGCAGCACACAAAACCCCGCATACTCCAGTCCGCGGAAAAACCTCTCTCCATGGAACCGGTCCTGGTGCCCAAAATGTTGGGGACCTTTAATCTAAGGGAGACCCATATTGTGTCAAATAGGCACCACAGATATTGTATTTATTGATCAGATGTTAGGAAATTCCTCACAATCTGAGGAACACCTGGAATCACATCTGGAGGCCATATTGGCAACATGCAGCTTACAAAATAGGCATGTTGAGGGAGAATTGACACTGCTCACATCACTGCATTCTGGATTAGTTGATGCTATTAAATGATTTTTAAGGGCAGCTTCATGAAATATGCATTGTAGTAGACAGGTCATGAGGTGAATGTCAGGCCCTGAGTGTCACCCCCCCATCACCGTAAGCAAGCCTCCGCTCCGTCTTGGCGATGCCGGTCCGGTGTACCCTCCACCCATTCCGGTGTGGTCTCCAACCGTCCGTGCGGCGCCGCTGCTTCTCGCTTCCGCCATCCCGGATGACGTCATTGGGAGGCGCCGCGTCGCGCTGTGGGGAGCGTTTGGGCGGTGCTTTGCCCGGACTGGCTGGGGCTGTTATGCTAAACCTGCTGGTAGACTTTCCTCGGACGGATGCCTGCTTTGTGGGACTGCCGGCACAAGACCGGACGAACGCCGGGCCTGACAATCCCACAGGTGTTGTGGCGGCGTGTTAGCGGAGCTGACTGGCCACGGGGGAGGGGCTAGACAGGGTGGACCTGGGAGGGGCTGTAAGGGCGTGCAGTATAGATATAGGGCGCTGCGGAACTGTTACCCCAGTGCTAACTTTGTTCCATTTCGCTGATTAAAAGCTTTGATGGTTTACCGTTCCTGTTTGCTGGATCTCTGTTGGATGTTTAGCCAGGACGGCCTAACATTAAGTTAGCACTATTTTTTAAAATTATCCTGGGCTCTCTCTGTTATTGATACACCTAGTCCTCAGTTAAGGACAGTAGTTACGACCAGAATTTCCCTTGCTAAGTAATGTGGCCATAAAGCGTGACATCATTTCACCACTTCGCTTAGTGACAGCAATCCCAGCACTCCCCATTGCCATTGTTAATCAAGGACTGTGAGTTGTTAAACGAATCCCAGATGGCTTGCAAGCAGGCCAAAAGGCAGAACTGGGGGTGGCTGCTGCCCGGTGGGGGAAGGTGACAGTGACTTACTAGAATGACTTCCCTGCTGGCATCCTGTTGGATGTTTAGCCAACAGCTTTGATGGTTTAGCCAACAGCTTTGATGGTTTACCGTTCCTGTTTGCTGGATGTTTAGCCAGGACGGCCTAACAGTGACCAGGATATGAGTGACTGTCTGAAAGGCCCCCCATTCTAGGAAAGGGTCCAATTAGGGCACCAGATGGAGCTTTGCAAATATCTTCTTGGCTACAGCTGCCACCTTCTCTTTGAGTAGGATCTGTGAATCCAAGATGACTCATACTCGTGAATGGGGAAATGGAACCCCAATCCCAAAGTAAAAATGGAAAGGCAGTTTCAATAATCACAGTCACTTGAACTTGGTTAGATTGAGTCAGAGCTGATTCGTCCCTGGCCCATACAGCCTCCAATAATTGGGACAAGACTTTGATAGGCTTGCTTGTCAGGTGGGGTGGGGTCAAATCTCTTAATTCAGTGCCTGTAGGTTATGCAACCATGGATGAAAAGGTAAATTGAGGTGGAATTTGCAATCTCTTCTCCATCAGTGCTACTTATAAGCAAAGCACAAGTTCATTCATTCATTCATTTTTCAAACTAGAAACTTTCATATTTTTGTGTACCCAATTTGTTCCTGATATCTAAAGTATGTTAAATATTCACTTTGACTTTCAATCCTGAACAGGTTGCTAGCTACCTCTATGAGTAAGGATGATTAAATGGCATGAAATGTTTTGCCTTTCATAACACGCAACACTTTAAGCCACAGGTCCCCAACCTTTTGGGCACCATGGACCGGTTCCATGGAGTGAGGTTTTCCGCAGACCGGAGGGTGAATGGTTTTGTGTGCTGCCTGCATCCAATGGATGGGGCTTTGCTTGTTTGTGCGGATTGGTTGCTGGCATGCTGCGGCCCAGTACTGGTCCACAGATTGGGGACCCCTGTTTTATGCATTACATTCATCTTTGATCAAGATTACTGTCCCTCACAAGTTAAAATCATGCACTACTTCAGTTTTTGTAAGAATATTTGCATCTGAAGATAAATGCATTCTGCAACAAATATGAATATAGTTTTTCTTGTGCCAATGCATTATGACACCAAAACCTCCCAGGATATTCATTCACACACAGCATTTTAAATACTAGACGATTAATTGCAGATTGATAGAACATGCTCCCAAAACTCTAAAATCATAAGTTATAGATCATTGCTAGAATAGACTGGATAACAAAGCTTACAGTTAATTTTTTTTGTCCCAGTATAAAATTTTAAGCCACCACGAATCACCTAAAGAAATTCTTGAGGTAAAATAAAGTGGGAAACACTCCAATGCACTTCCATGCATCTTTTCAAGCTCCATAGCCAAAGATATCAAAGGTCTGAATAACACTGTAGCAGTAAGGACAAGTTATTTTTTCTTATTTATTGCAGTCTTAGACTCTTGCTCATCAGGTTTTCTGCAGATTTTCCTTGAAACATTGATACAGAACAAATGTCCTAGTTTTGACATTCTGCACATATCAAACCAATTCTTTGCCATACCTCTTCTATGCATGCATTTCAGCAGCCAAGAAAAAAAGAAGACAGAATCTGTTTTCTAGCTATTTTCCACTCCTCACTGACCAGTGAATCATATCCCTCAAAACACCAAGGTCTTGTGATTACAGGAGAGGCAATCACTTTGAGCTGAGAGATTTCAAATTAACACATGGAGCGAAGAATGTTGCTGGCCTTGCTCTTACTTAGACTGTAAGGCAAGAGCTTGACCTACCTGATCCTCATCCCACCATGATATCAAATGTACAGCCAAATTCATGAAGTGGTATAGTATTTAATGTGTAATATCGTTTGAGATGTTGTCCAGTTGCAGCTTGGATCTTTAATTGGAATGTTAACTTGGAACCTGTTACAGAGGAGCACTATATTTCCTGCTGCTGGTAGCACAACATCTTGTGCACAAAGGCCTCATTGCAACAATTCTCATGCATGTCTTCATTCTCCTTCACGTCGAAAAGTAAACAATGACATGGACAAAGCTCCAACAGATCATATCAGTTGTTCTTGTACTTGTAAGATGATTTACAAGATCTATATGAGAGAGGGGAGGAAGGTACAGGCTGCTTTTCTAGCAATTGCTGCTCTGGTCCTCAACTCTTGATTTTTGCTTCAACACCAGCTCTGGTTCTGTTTCATTTGGGATGCAATAAAATGACTAAGGGTGGATAGTCTAAAGTGCTATTAGACCACTATTAGAGAAAACCTTCTCCATTATATATAACAGGACTCTTTGTTTAAAGAGCTTTGTAGGGACTTCTTCAATCAGAAACACCTGGGAAATACTGGGATTACCTAAGTACTTCCGATGTACCTAGTTAAACAATAACGAGATCAAGAACGTGTTTGGATAATAATGTGATTCGCACGTGTCTTCATATCCAGAGTGTAACATTTTCTGACTTATCTGAACCCCTTGTCTAATATTTTACTGCTGCAAGTGGATAAATCTCTTAGCTAGATTTATCCTTTGGTGCATCCCAGTGAGTTGATGAGTCCCCTGCGGTTGAATTACTTCAGAGTGATTCTCAGCAAGGGCCTGATTCTGTCTTTTTGCTCACCTGTTCAAAGACCTGATTCTGTTAGACTCTCAATGGTCCTTTCATGCCGATCACAACTTGGCTAAGGAAAAGAGACTGCTTCATTGCCTGGTGCTTAAAAATGAAATAGAGAACCTTCATTTGCTTCATAGTCGCTCACTTCACAAACCCTAAGACACTGCTTTTGCCATAACAATGCCTTCAATAATAATTTTCCATTACAATTTTAGAGTTTTAAAATTAGAGCAGGTATATTTCCTCCCAGTGAGAAATATTCTTGCCAACATGAAAGAGTAAGAAAAAAGAATATATTCATGAAGTTCTGGTATAAATAAAACTGGCTGTAGAAAATTTACTTTGGAAGATACATGTATTTTAGCTATAAGTTACATCACTGTGCCCATAATTACCAAAGAGGGAAAAGTAGTTTGATTCTACTTAAGTTCTTACAGTCTTGTCGCACAAATCATATCTCAGTCCCAAATCATGCCTGCTCACAAATATATCCTATTAATTTAGAACACACATACAAAGGACTGCATGCTTAATCAGAATTACATATTGTTTCACATTAGGTGTTGTATCTGCGACTTTATCCAGTCATATTCAATAACACAAGCCCCAGAGATCAGGGTGATCCCTGATCTCCCTTCCTTCCGCCGCGCTCTTAAGACATGGTTATTCCAGCTTGCAGGACTGGCCTAGGGGAAATTTTTAGAGGGGGTTTTAATTATATTTTAATTAGATCACAGTTAAATATTTCCTTTTTAATTAACTTTTAAACTTGTAATGTTATCTGTGTATTTTTACTCGATTGTTAGCCGCCCTGAGTCCGCAAGGAGAAGGGCGGGATATAAATTTAATAAAATAAATAAATAAAAATAAAATCTTATTTTTAAACTATTTAAGTATTAACATTCCTGCATGAGCCGTGGTGGCGCAGTGGTTAGAGTGTAGTACTGCAGGCTATTTCTGCTGACTGCCAGCAGTTCGGCAGTTCGATTCTCTCCGGCTCAAGGTTGACTCAGCCTTCTATCCTTCCGAGGTCATTAAAATGAGGACCCAGATTGTTGGGGGGACAATATGCTGACTCTGTAAACTGCTTAGAGAACGCTGTAAAGCACTGTGAAGCAAGATATAAGTCTAGGTGCTATTGCTATTGCATAGCCATGCCACTTTATGAGTCTGATCAACACTGGATTAAAAATGAGAAGAACCATTCTCCATGTGGATGATTTCCCATGTGGATGCATCAATAATTTGTACATGTGTAGGCATGTCTGTTTCACACTGCATGATATGTAGTCATGCCATTATAAGTAAAGAAAGGTAAAAATAGCAATAGCACTTAGACTTATATACCACTTCACAGTGCTTTACAG
>NW_015393558.1:25427-27801 GCF_001527695.2 Protobothrops mucrosquamatus | reverse complement strand
AAATGCTTTCCTCGTTCTTCCTTTCCTTCCCTTCCTTCCTCTAATTCCCAACTTCTTCCTTCCTCCCTCCCTTCCTTCCCCTTTCTCCTCTCTTCTTTCTTTCTTTTTCTTTCTTTTTTCCTTCTTTTTCTTTCTTTCTCTTTCTTTCTTTCTTCTTTCTTTTGCTTTCTTTCTTTCTCTTTTTCTTTCTTTCTTTCTTCCTTCTTTTTCTTTCTCTTTCTTTTTCTTTCTTTCCCTTTCTTTCGCTTTCTCTTTCTTTCTTTCTTACTTCTTTTTTTCTTTCTTTCGCTTTCTCTTTCTTTCGCTTTCTCTTTCCTTCTTTCTTTCCTTTCTTCCTTCCTTCCCTCCTTCTTTTTCTTTCTCTTTCTTTCTTCCTTTCTTTCTTCCTTCTTTCTTTCGCTCTCTTTCTTTCTCTTTCTTTCTTCCTTCTTTTTCTTTTTCTTTCTCTTTCTTTTTCTTTCTTTCTTTCTCTTCCTTTCTTTTTCTTTCTTTCTCTTTCTTTCGCTTTTTCTCTTTCTTTCTCTTTCTTTTTCTTTTTCTCTTTCTTTTTCTCTCCCTTTCTTTTCTTCCCTGTAACACCTGCCTTTCTTTTTAAACGCTCCTTCCACTTGGCAAGCAGGTACTCTTGGCGTGCTCAGAGTCCCTCTTTGATACAAATCCGGGCAGCAATGGGGTGCGTGGAAATTCACAACTTGAGCAATCCCCCGCCCGCCCACTGGAGCCAGAGGGAGCCTTCTGACTCAGAGACAAGCCCTGACAAGCAGAAGCGCCTCCGTTTGTTCCCGTCTTCTTTCCGCACACCCCAGGAAAAGGCTTTGGATGCACAAGGGCCTGAGCTACTCCACCAACTTATTTCCTGGAACTGCACAAGGGCTGGCTGTTCCAGCAGCTGACCGACATTTCTCACGAAATAAACCAAGAGATGAAAACAAAAGTAGTCAGCAGCACAGCCTTCTGGGAAACGGACCTCCTGCAGCCCTCGCGGTGGGTGGGGGGGCTTTTACCTGACCCCCAGGCCCCTCCCCCAGGCTGGGCCCAAGAGTTCACATCCTATCTGGAATCCCACAATGGACAAATGGCTGCAAACGTTAATGGAGTTAGCAGAGATGGCTAAATTGACTAAGAATACAATTAATTTGGTTGGTTTCTACTTGGAAACCGCTCTTGGACTTTGTGCCTAAGGCAGGGGGGAAAAAAATAAAACTTGGGTTTCCTCACAGCATCAACAGGCTGAGCTGCCTAGAAGTCCCCCCCATTTCAATAAAAAACGGATATTAGATCGGCTCTGAAGATCGACCATTAGGACGAAAGAAAGAGCTAGCCATTATTCAGATTTCGGTCACCACGCTGTAAAAAAGATGTTGAGACTCTAGAAAGAGTGCAGAGAAGAGCAACAAAGATGATCAGGGGACTGGAGGTTAAAACATATAAGGAAAGGTTGCTGGAATTGGGTATGTCTAGTTTAACGAAGAGAAGGACGAGGGGGGATAGGATAGCAGTGTTCCAATCTCTCAGGGGCTGCCCCAAAGAAGAGGGAGTCAAGCTATTTTCCAAAGCACCTGGAGGCAGGACAAGAAGCAACGGATGGAAACTGATCAAGGAGAGAAGCAACCTAGAACTAAGGAGAAACTTCCTGACAGTTAGAACAATTAACCAGTGGAACAACCTGCCTCCAGAAGTGGTGAATGCTCCAACGCTGGAAGTTTTTAAGAAGAGATTGGACAGCCATTTGTCTGAAATGCTACAGGGTTTCCTGCCTGAGCAGGGGGTTGGACTAGATGACCTCCAAGGTCCCTTCCAACTCTGTTATTCTATTATAACAAAGCAGGAAGAGGGAAATTAGTAGGTTCATTTAAATAAAATGGCTTGAGAAAATCTAACTGGAGGGATTTTAAATCATGAGGTCCAGGCATGTTACCCGCAAATGCCCCGTTTTAGCAGAGTTAGCGGCAGTTAAGAAATAGGATGCTTTAAAGAAGAAGCTAGAAAGAGGTCCGAAGTCTCTCGATTCCAGAATAGTTGTTATGTCTCGTGTTGTGTCATGTGTTAATGTTTCATTGTCATTTGAGAAGGCTGAAAAAGGTTATTTTCCAAGAGGACAAAAAAAAATGGACCTGGAGGAGAAATATCTTCCAGAAATTAACCAGCAGAACAACTTGCCTCCAGAAGCGGTGAATTTATTTATTTATTTATTTATTTATATTTGGATTTATATCCCGCCCTTCTCCCGTAGGACTCAGGGCGGCTGACAATCTATTTAAAATACATACAAAACAATACAAATTTAAAATTAATTAAAAGGAATATTTAAATATTTGTCGAATTTAAAATATAATTAAAACCCCCCTAAAAATTACCCTAGGCCAGTCCTGCA
>NW_015393558.1:18775-22041 GCF_001527695.2 Protobothrops mucrosquamatus | reverse complement strand
TTTTTTTTTTTTTTTTTTTTTTTTTTGGTCATCAGGTTTTTGACACCTTGCTAGGTGACTGGTGGTACTCGGATGTTGCCATATCCTAAAAGTGGTACAATGGGTGAAAAGGTTGAAAAGCCTTGCCTTAATGTATCAGCCATGGTAATTCACTTAACAACTTAACAAGGTCGTAAAACGGGGCAAACCCTGCTGGATCCACGTCCACGCTTCGCAAGAGAAATGGCGACATTGAGACACGCCGCCTGTTTGGGAAACAAACATTTTGCTTTGTTTCTCAAAGTCACTTATCAGAAACTCTTTATTGAACTGTCCCTGTTGCGATTGAGTCTTGGGTCCCTGTGTGGTTACCCAAAGGAGTGGGGGGAGAGGAAAAAAATACTTCTACTCAATTTGGGGAAATTTGCTTGGAAAGCACCCCTTTACAACATCCGTCAATGCCTTTCTCGGTTCTTAAGATTTCTTGTCTATTTTTGCAGAGCAGAATTCAACCTACCTAGGACAGGGTAAAGATGCTTAAGAAGATTCGGGGCCCTTTCAAAAATTAGAAATTTTGGGGGCAAAGCTCTGAGATCTGATTCTGTCAGCATTAATCCCTAGAAACTGGAGAATAAAATATACAAAGAAGGGTTGCTGGAATTGGGTATGTCTAGTTTAACGAAGAGAAGGACGAGGGGGACAGGATAGCAGTCTTCCAGTATCTCAGGGGCTGCCCCAAAGAAGAGGGAGTCAAGCTCTTCTCCAAAGCCCCTGAAGGCAGGACAAGAAGCAACGGATGGAAACTGATCAAGGAGAGAAGCAACCTAGAACTAAGGAGAAACTTCCTGACAGTTAGAACAATTAACCAGTGGAACAGCTTGCAACCAGAAGTTGCGGGTGCTTCATCACTGGAGGTTTTTAAGAAGAGACTGGACGGCCATTTGTCTGAAATGGTATAGGGTTTCCTGCCTGAGCAGGGGGTTGGACTAGAAGACCTCCAAGGTCCCTTCCAAATCTGTTATTCTATTATCACAAGCAGGAAGAGGTAAATTAGTAGGTTCATTTAAACAAAATGGCTTGAGAAAATCTAACTAACTGGAGGGATTTTAAATCATGAGGTCCAGGCATGTTACCCGCAAATGCCCCGTTTTAGCAGAGTTATTCTATTCTATTCTATTCTATTCTATTCTATTCTATTCTATTCTATTCTATTCTATTCTATTCTATAATTCTATTCTATTCATTCTATAATTCTATTCTAATTCTATAATTCTATTCTACTTCTATAATTCTATTCTGTTTTGTTCTGTTTTATTCTTTCTATAATTCTATTCTATTCTATTGTTTCTATAATTCTATTCTATTCTATTCTATTCTATTCTGTAATTCTATTCTATTCTATTCTATTATTCTATTCTATTCATTCTATAATTCTATTCTATTCTATTATTCTATTCTATTCATTCTATAATTCTATTCTATTCTATTCTATTCTATTGTTTCTATAATTCTATTCTATTCATTCTATAATTCTATTCTATTCTATTCTATTCTATTCTGTAATTCTATTCTATTCTATTATTCTATTCTATTCATTCTATAATTCTATTCTAATTCTATAATTCTATTCTACTTCTATAATTCTATTCTGTTTTGTTCTGTTTTATTCTTTCTATAATTCTATTCTATTCTATTGTTTCTATAATTCTATTCTATTCTATTCTATTCTATTCTATTCTATTCTACAGAAGAACAGAAAGAAATAAACTTGCTGGAGATGGCGGTACAGTATTCAATGGCCCACCACTACAGCTAGCTATCTTCAGATTTGCAGAATTATCTCTTAAATGATAACACGTCATTTCCATTTTAGCCTGGGATTAAAAAGAATCCCCATGGGTAAGATTTATACTACGTGGAGATAAACCATATAGGCACGTGCAATAGATATTTATCTATTTACAGAGCATACACAAGGAGAATAAATACAGTATTCCTGCTGTTATCCGAAGTGAAAATAATTATTATGAAGATGGGTTCCTGCAAGCCTATTTTAACCTCCCTCACTGGGAAAGAACTCCTGGCGCACAGAGGTGGTTCTTATTGCATTTAAATGATTTTATTTAAACTCCAGAGTGAATTGCCTACTCCTCTATGGAGGCCCATTTGCTTACTTCCACCTATCATTTCTGGTTTAAAATGATCGTACTGCTGGCACAATCCACACAGGGAGGTTGGCATAAAAATTCCAGAAGGGTGGTTGAGAGCAACCACATTCCCAAAACCTCACATTAAGCTGAAGTTTATTGTTAGGAAGTATGAGGTTTCAGCAAGTTCTAGAGAAATAGTGTTAGTCAGCAGAGGCCTGTGTGGGCAGTCAGGACATGATAAGAGAGAGAGACACACACACAGAGAGAGAGAGACACAGAGGGAGGGAGATAAGAGAGAGAGAGATTAGATAGACAGAAGACAGACAGATAGATACAAGAGATTAGATAGATGATAGATAGATTGGATAGATAGATAATTAGATCAAAGACAGAAAGATATAAGATATTAGAATGATGCTAGATTAGATAGACACAGAGAGATTAGATAGAAGACACAGATACAAGAGATTAGAGATTAGAGAGATTAGATAGAAGACAGATACAGAGATAGATAGATAGATAGATAGATAGATAGATAGATAGATAGATAGATAGACAGACAGACAGACAGACAGACAGACAGACAGACAGATAGATAGATATAGACACAGACAGACAGACAGACAGAAGTCCGACAGACATAGATATGATTGATAGACATAGATAGATAGATAGATAGATAGATAGATAGATAGATAGATAGATAGATAGATAGATAGATAGATAGAGACACACAGAGATTAGATAGAAGACACACATAGAAGAGATTAGAGAGAGAGATTAGATAGAGAGAAGACAGACAGAGATCTGGAGATAAGAGATTACACAGACAGACAGACAGAGTGACACACAATGTTTATAGCAATCTAATCAGAGGATTTTCTTCCGCCATGAAGCTCCTCCAGAAAAAATAGGTGTGTAAACAGAGCTCTCTGCCGTGTCATATGTACATAAATCAAGACCCAAGAAAGGTATCCTACCCCAACCTTGGGTGACAGGAATGAAGAGAAACCTGTCCCAACAAGAAGAGAAAAAAAGCCCTGCAGGTGAGGCCGGGGGTGGGGGGGGGCTCACAAAACACGCAGGTCCTATGGCATTATAACATTGCCATTTCCAAACCAAATGCAGTGGGGGCGG
>NW_015393558.1:7688-14098 GCF_001527695.2 Protobothrops mucrosquamatus | reverse complement strand
CCTCTTGTTCTCTCTCTCCTCTCCTCTCTCATTCTTTCTCTCCTCTCTCTCTCATTCTCTCTTGCTGTCCCTCTTCTTCTCTCTCTCCTCTCTCATTCTTTTTCTCCTGTCTCATTCTCTCTTGCTGTCCCTCTTGTTCTCTCTCTCCTCTCCTCTCTCATTCTTTCTCTCCTCTCTCTCTCTCATTCTCTCTTGCTGTGCCTCTTCTTCTCTCTCTCCTCTCCTCTCTCATTTTCTCTCCTCTCTCTCATTCTCTCTTGCTGTCCCTCTTGTTCTCTCTCTCTCACTCTTATTCTCTCTCTCACTCTTATTCTCTCTCATTCTTTCTCTCTCTCTCTCTCTCTCTCTCTCTCTCTCTCTCTCTCTCTCTCTCTCTCTCTCTCTCTCTCTCTCTCTCTCTCTCTCTCTCTCTCTCTCCCCTTTCTCTCATCCTTTCCCTCCTCTCTCTCTCTCCTCTCGCTCTCATTCTCCACTTAATGAACACAATGGGGACCAGCATTTCAGTGGCTCAACAAGGTGGCTGTTAAGCAAGCCATATTTGATTTTATGATCTTTTTTTGCCACCGTTGTTAAGTGGATCATGGCAGTTGTTAAGTGAACCAATAACTTCTAACTTTCAATTATTTCAGAATTTCTGGATCTGATTCTCAGCCAGCCAGCCTTCCTTCCTTCCTTTCTTCCCTAATTAACATCTAGGATAATTTCCATTTTTTCCTTCCTTCCTTCCTTCCTTCCTTCCTTCCTTCCTTTCCTTCCTTCCTTCCTTCCCTAATTAACACCTAGGATAATTTCCATTTTTCCCTTCCTTTCTTCCTCATTCTATTCTCATCTTCCTTCCTTCCTTCTTCCTTCCTTCCTTCCTTCCTTCCTTCCCTAATTAACACCTAGGATAATTTCCATTTTTTTCCCTTCCTTTCTTCCTCATTCTATTCTCATCTTCCTTCCTTCTTCCTTCCTTGCTTCCTTCCTTCCCTCCCTAATTAATACCTAGGGTAATTTCCATTTTTTTTCCTTCCTTCCTTCCTTCCTCATTCTCATTCTCATCTTCCTTCCTCCTTCCTTCCTTCCCTCCCTAATTAACACCTAGGATAATTTCCATTTTTTCTTTCCTTCTTCCTTCCTTCCTTCCTTCCTTCCTTCCTTCCTTCCTTCCTTCCTTCCTTCCATTTTTCTCAAGCTTCTTTATTTCATTTGCTGGAAGTTTCATACTTCCATACAGAATTCATCGCTGTAACTTTTTTTTTTATTGGGGGGGGGAGAACGGAACGCAAGATAGGCCTGGGGCTTGGCAGCTGTGGGTCCTTTTGTTTCATTTTGCCTTTTTCTCCCTCCTCTCCTCCTGAAACTGAGGCCAAATTCACCAGTTGCGACTAACAACACAGACATCCCTCCTTTTGCTTCTCCCTGACGCACATACACGGAACTGCGCCAACTTGTGTGTGCGTGCATGTGTGTGTCTCGAGCTAATTTTTCTGGAAGGCTCCAATTGACAGCAGCTCCTTGCGTTCTGCCAGTGGCAAATGGTTTGGGGGAAATTGGCTAGGCTTCCCAACTTCACAGCCAGATGTTCCCTCTCCAGCAGCTACGATACCCCCTCATTCCAAGTCTTGTGCTTTGCCGGATTGCAAACTCAGCTATGGAACTCAGAGGTGTCCTTTACAGGCAGGGCTAAGATTGTGGTGTTTTTTTTCCAAAAGCAAAACAAAGCCAAAAAAACAAACAAACCACAAAAAGGGTCAGCTTTTTTGCAGTTCCACCACAGATAATAATAACTTTCTTGCTGGCTGCATGAAGAATCTGCAAAAGAGAAGTGCCCAAATTGCAAAGTTGACTCTTTTCCCTGCAGCTTTTGATCAAAAGAGGAGCTTAACTCTTCCTCTGCTGAAGGCATCAAAAAGAGAATATTTGGGGCTGATCCCAAAAATGGACCGAAACCCAGCAGGTGAGCTGCTTTCATTGCCAAAGAGCCAGCCGTGTGCGGCAACAGCCCCCAAAAAAGCAAACACAATCCTCGGTTGTATAAACAGAGGCATAGAATCAAAATTGCGTGAAGTCTTAGTACCACTTTATCAAGTCTTAGTAAGGGCACATCTGGAATAAGGCATCCAGTTTTGGTCACCACATTACAAAAAAGATGTTGAGACTTTGGAAAAAGTGCAGAGAAGAGCAACTAAGATGATTAAAGGCCTGGAGACAAAAAAAACAAAACATATGAAGAACGGCTGCAGGATTTGGGAATGGCCAGTCTAGAGAAAAGAAGGACTAGGGGAGACATGATAACAGTCTTCCAGGGCTGCCACAAAGAAAAGGGGGTCCACATATTTTCCAAAGCACCACAAGGCAAGAAAAGAAACAACGGATGGAAATTAATCAAGGAGAGAAGCAACCTGGAATTAAGGAGAAATTTCCTAACAGTGAGGACAATGAACCAGTGGAACAGCTTGCCTCCAGAAATCGTGGGCGCTTCATCACTGGAGGTTTTTAAGAAAGACTGGGCAGTCACTTGTCTGAGATGGTCTAGGTCAGGGGTAGGCCATCTTGGCTCTTTTATGACTCGTGGACTTCAACTCCCAGAATTCCTGAGCCAGCCATGCTGAGGAAAAATGGAGAGGTTTCCAAGCTGAGCCATACTGGCTCAGGAATTCTGGGAGTTGTTGTCCACGAGTCATAAAAGAGCCAAGGTTGCCTACCCCTGGTCTAGGGTCTCCTGCTTGAGCAGGGGGCTGGACTAGAACACCTCCAAGGTCCCATCCAGCTCTATTCTGATTGACTGTATGGGATTAAAAGGCACAAGCAGCCATTCACAAAAGCCTCCGCTTTTTTAATCCAAATTCCTTGGTCTTGAAAAAGGGGCCATCAGACTCCTTCCGATATTGAGATGCTGCAAACAAGAACGTAATGGCCTGCCCCAGCTTCATCCCTCAGGAAAGGAAGACGCTTGAATCCACCGAGTTGAATCAAAAGAACTTTTACCGAGAAAAACTGGATGCGGGAAAGTCAGGCGGCATCTGAAGGTGCTGCGCAAAGCGTAAAGCAATTATTTTATTTTTCCTAAGTCCCAATCCTCCCCATCCAGCCCACGTGCAGCCGATATGATGCTGGGAAAATGTTTTGAGAACGCTGAGGTGCAAAGCAGATAACAGGTCACTGTCAGGGCACGACAGCCTTGGAACCGGCTGGGAAGGAGTCTGACCTGTCTCCAAAGGTGGCTGTAAGGACCCACCCCACTTTACATCTTCAGAAGACAGAACTCTTGGAATATCTCTTCCAACAGGCATCTTTATTAAGAGAAGATGGTTGCAGGCGTTCTAGACAGGATCTGAGGGGCCAACCCCTACCGTTCAAGGTTTTAAGTGTTCCCAAGCAGCCCCCACCCCACCGTCCTTCCAGCGACGATCCCAGGTGTTACATTTCCACCATCTTTTTCCTCACTGCCGGCAGAAGGGAGACTTCAGAGAGAGAGTAGATGAAAGGCTATGGCCATATTGTTATGGTCAGTCCTCTTGATAAGAATCGCATCCAGTCCTTTGTAGTTTAAATGAAGGAAGTGAGGGTCATAAATCCCCTTGCTCCCTCCTCCCCTTTCGTAGTATGACAGAATCCACAAAGAGTAAGAAATGGGTCTTTTTTCAGAGTCGGTAGCTAGAATTGAAATATAATTGGATTCTGACAAATAGAATAGAATAGAATAGAATAGAATAGAATAGAATAGAATAGAATAGAATAGAATGCAGAATAGAATAGAATGCAGAATAGAATAGAATAGAATAGAATAGAATAGAATAGAATAGAATAGAATAGAATAGAATGCAGAATAGAATAGAATAGAATAGAATAGAATAGAATAGAATAGAATAGAAGATAGAGAATTGGATTCTGACAAATAGAATAGAATAGAATAGAATAGAATAGAATAGAATGCAGAATAGAATAGAATAGAATAGAATGCAGAATAGAATAGAATAGAATAGAATAGAAGATAGAGAATTGGATTCTGACAAATAGAATAGAATAGAATAGAATGCAGAATAGAATAGAATAGAATAGAATAGAATAGAATGCAGAATAGAATAGAATAGAATAGAATAGAATAGAATAGAATAGAATAGAATAGAATAGAATAGAAGATAGATAATTGGATTCTGACAGTGGCCCTGACACAGAGTTTCTCAAACCTTGCAACTTTGCGACGCCTGGACTTCAACTCCCAGGATTCCCCGGGAGCCAGCATGGGAGAAAGAAAAGCTGAAAGGGAGGGGGGGGCATGCAACAGAGCCCTTGCATTGTCACTGACAGAGTTTGCTAAGTGTGATAAAGACCCCTTTTTTATTTTATTTTTTACTTGCGGCTGGCAGCACAGGGTTGAGTAGGTGAAACCAGAGAACACAGCTTCCTGCAGTTCACCAGCAGTTCACTGCCATGTGGGATGACACCCACAACCCCACAGTGTGAATTCGGGTTGAAGGGGCCTTGGGTGTGAACATGGAAGCTGAGTCAGATCAGTTTTGAATGGCGGCTGCCCCTTCCCCCAACCCGGATGCCCCTTCCTCCTCTGGCCCCGCTTGGGGGGGGCAGGTTGCAATAGAGGTAAGCCTCAACATACGTCCACAATTGAGCTCAAACTTTCTGTTGTTAAGTGAGGCCTTTTGCTAAGCGGGTTGCGCTCCCTTTCCTGACCTTGCTTGCTCCGGTGGCTTGCAGTTCTTTTAGTAACACAGTTGTGAAGTGAATCTGACATGGCTCGTCAGAAGGACTCAAAAAAGGGATCACCCGACCCCGGGATTTCTGACTGCAACCGTCATTAATACACGCCAGTTGCCAAGCATCTGGATTGTGGTGCTGTAACAGATGGAAGGGTGCAAAAACGTCACGTTTAATAATAATAATAATAATAATAATAATAATAATAATAATAATAATAATAATAATAATAATAATAATAATAAAGTTGGAAGGGACCTTGGAGGTCATCTAGTCCAACCCCCTGCTCAGGCAGGAAACCCTATACCATTTCGGACAAATGGCTGTCCGGTCTCTTCTTAAAAACTTCCAGTGTTGGAGCATTCACCGCTTGTGGAGGCAGGTTGTTCCACTGGTTAATTGTTCTCACTGTCAGGAAGTTTCTCCTTAGTTCTGGGTTGCTTCTCTCCTTGATCAGTTTCCATCCGTTGTTTCTTGTCCTGCCTTCAGGCGCTTTGGAGAACAGCTTGACTCCCTCTTCTTTGGGGCAGTCCCTGAGATATTGGAACACTGCTATCATGTCCCCCCTCGTCCTTCTCTTCGTTAAACTAGACAGACCCAATTCCAGCAGCCTTTCCTTATATGCTTTGGCCTCCAGTCCACTAGTCATCTTTGTTGCTCTTCTCTGCACTCTTTCTAGAGTCTCAGCATCTTTTTTACATCGTGGTTTTTTTCAGCGCTGTCGTAAGTTCGGACGTTAAATGAGGCGTCGTGAAGTCGAGGACTACCTGCGCAGAGAACTGGGCTGGGGATGGGCCCCTTTTGCACCCGAGCTGGGATTTTGCTAACTGCAACGTGCAAAACTCAGAAGGAGTTTTCTCTTGGTGACTAATCCTTCCTCTTCGCTGCAATATGCCCCTTGACTCACTGGCCTGAGTCACCTGGAGTCCCGCCTGCTTGTAAAGCTCCCCGCTGGGTGTTTGTCCCCGACTGTGACTCCAGACAGTCGCAGTTCCTGCTTCAGAGATATTTGCCAGCTTGCAAAAGGCGCGGGCTACACAATTGTCCTCCCGAAGCTGACATCACACAGACGATGAGGGTGGAAGCCAGGAAAACAGAAGTGTCTCCTTGGCCCCCACACCCTATCATAAGGAAGGGATGTTTTGAAATGGCCCCGCCCTGTCCTTTGCACCTTAGGGGCTAGGAACTTGAAACCACACGACTGAAGTCTGGGCTGAGCCTTTGGAAACAAGAAGGGGTGTGTGTGTTGGCTTGTAGCATATTATCAATATATTTTACCCCACCTTTTTTTACATCTAGCTGTCACCTGTCTCAAGTGACAAACTACGTTTTATAAGTTGACCCGAGGGAGAGGATCTAGTCCAGGATCAGGACTAGAACTGTCCCATCGCCTGGTTTTGTAGTCCAGCACCTTCGCCAACACTCCCAAACTGGCTCTCTAATTAGTTTAGCTAATTTAATTTAGAAGCTAATCTAATTTACAACCTTCGTGATCCCACAAATGGTTTTTTCCCCCCTCCTTTTCCACAAAACGGCTTGATTTTTCTCTGTTATAAAGCAGCCTAAAGCCTCCAAAAATTACTCAGTTGCAAGCCGTGGGTGAAGAAGGAGGAGGAGGAGGAGGAGAAGAAGAAGAGGAAGAGGAGGAGGAGGAGGAGGAGGAGGAGAAGGAGAAGGAGAAGGAGGAGGAGGAGGAGGAGGAGGAGGAG
>NW_015393558.1:4186-7048 GCF_001527695.2 Protobothrops mucrosquamatus | reverse complement strand
CCCTCCCTCCCCTTCCCTTCCCTTCCCTCCCCTCCCCTCCCCTTCCCTTCCCTCCCCCTTCCTTCCTTCCCTTCCCATCCCTTCCTTCCTTCCTCCTTCCTTCCTTTCTTTTTCTTCCTTCCTTCCCTCCTTCCCTCCCCATCCAATCCCTTCCTTCCTCCTCCTTCCTTTCTTCCTTTCTTCCCCATCCCTTCCCTTCCCATCCCTAACCCTAACCCTTCCCTTCCCATCCCTTTCCTCCTCCCTCCCTCCTTCCCTCCTTTTCTTTCCCTCCTTTTCCTTCCTTCCTTCCTTCCTTCCTTCCTTCCCTTCCCTCTTTCCTCCCTCCCTTGTAAAATCAGACATCACTGATTTACATAGTTTGGAATAGCAAAGGAGGCAAGTGACAACGTTCCTTGCACCAATTCAAGTCCCCCAATATTCGTTCCTCCAAATCTGCTAATTCGGATCAGAATTAGATGGTTCCCCTCATTTTAGCACCCCTCCCTATGCGGGACTTAACACTGAGGTTCTGAACTTCGGCATCTTCGCCTTTGCACCTTCCAGCGTTGACACATGGAATGTCACCTTGAGGGATCTTCTGATCATGGGGGTTGGGTGGGTTGGTAGATCTCCACCAAGAAGATCTAGTCTTGGGTGTTAATTCTGTTCCAGTTTTGAAATCTGGCCCTCCAGCTTAGTTCAAATCAGTCTCGTGGGGCACTTTTGAAGCAGGTTAATATTTTAGATGGCGCAAGAAAATCCTTGCAGCTCCAGGAGAGCTTTGCTTGCTTCCCACAAGATCTTCTCTCATTATTCCACCTTCTTTTCCCTCTGCTTGTCTGAAATGATATAGGGTTTCTTGCTTGAGCAGGGGGCTGGACTAGAAGACCTCCAAGGTCCCTTCCAGCTCTATTCTGATTCTGATACTCCACCTTCCGCAGTGTCCAGAAATCCATCAATAGTGGTAACTGTGAGAGGGACCTCGGAGTCCTAGTGGACAATCCCTTAAAGATGAGCCAGCCGTGTGCTGCAGCTGCCAAAAAGGCCAACACAGTGCTAGGCTGCATTAACAGAGGGAGAGAATCAAGATCACGTGAAGTGTTAATACCACTTTACAATGCCTTGGTGAGGCCACACTTGGAATACGGCATCCAGTTTTGGTCACCGCGATGTAAAAAAGATATTGAGACTCTAGAAAGAGTACAGAGAAGAGCAACAAAGATGATTAGGGGACTGGAGGCTAAAGCATATAAGGAACGGCTGCTGGAATTGGGTATGTCTAGTTTAACGAAGAGAAGGACGAGGGGGGACATGATAGCAGTCTTCCAATATCTCAGGGGCTGCCCCAAAGAAGAAAGAGTCAAGCTATTCTCCAAAGCTCCTGAAGGCAGGACAAGAAGCAACGGATGAAAACTAACTAAAGAGAGAAACAACCTGGAACTAAGGAGAAATTTCCTGACAGTGAGAACAATTAACCAATGGAACAACCTGCCTCCAGAAGTGGTGAATACTCCATCCTGCCTTCCTTGGTGCTTCTAGCCCCCCGTGTTGCCTTCTGCCCATTCTTGACCTGGCTGATGGGCACGGCTTTGCTGCCCAGCCTCTGGATCACCCCGGCTGCCATTTTTAATGACTTCTGCGTCTCTCCCTGCCCATCCCTTAAGGCGTAAGGTACGGCGTGCGGAGCAAAGAGGATGCTCCTAATTATTTCCGATAGTACACGAAGCTGTCATGTTGATTTTCTAAATGTGGGAAGAAAACCTCTTTATTTTTGCCAGCCGTGGAGGACGTAACACAGAGTTTCCAAGCCCTGGTCTGGCACCAATTCCCTCTGGTCATGCGACTTTTCTGTTCTACCTGCAATTGCCTGGCTGAAGGCCGGCTGGGCTGTCGATAGCTAATTTATTCATTTTGCTTCTGACTTACACACACACAAAAAAGGAGCAGATGTCAAGATAACTTGTCTGGAATGACAGGGGAGCCCGCCTGGAGCTTTGCAAAAGTCCAGGCCTTAAACAGGTCAACCAGCACCCAGCATTCATCGCTCCTGCCCTTTACCAGTTTATAATAGCCTGAAGACTTTGCAGATCCCATCCTGCAGATTTGAGACATTGTTCCCTTCCATCCAAGTCCTTGGAAAGCTTTCCTGTCAAGTCCCGGGTAGAAACAGATCAAAAATGAGAAGCTGCCACAGGGCGTAGAGTTGCAAGAGAAGAATAGATCTGTAATAATTACCGGGGCGTTGGGCACCCCGTGCTTACACTCCAAAATAGCACAATTCTTTTTTTTTTTCCCTCGCCCCTTCTGCGCTCCAACTAAGGTTCTGAGATCATCTCGGTTTTCAGGAAGGATAGAAGTAAGTCTTCATCCTGGTTCATCCAAGCCGGGAATAAATAAGCAAACATGGCGACTGCTTTGGGAAGAAGGTTACAGTTTATTGCAGAAGAAAGATGGTCCTTGCAAGAAGGAGCAGAGGAGAAGAAAGAGACTGAGCACATGGGTAGAAGGTTTTTTATACCCCCTCTAGCCCTGCTTGGAATAGTTTCCTGTTCCTGTGGCATGAACTTTGAGGATATTTCTGAGTGTTTTTCTAGGCCTTGATATCTGTGGTTTAATCCTATTATCATATCCTGCTTCCCAGGTGATGGGGCTAATGACTCCTAGAGTTTGGGTGGGGCATTCAGATTTTCTCTTTGTCTTCTTGATTGCTCTGGCTTCAACTTTCTGATGGTTTTACATCTGCATCTGTATGGGGCTAGGTCTTGCTTGGGGCAGAGAGATTTGGAGCCAAAGTTGGTTTCTGCTTTTTAAAATACTTTTGAGGAAATATATATTTCTGCCCTTTTAATATTTCCTTCTCTGGGGCTCTGACTTCCCACA
>NW_015393558.1:0-4115 GCF_001527695.2 Protobothrops mucrosquamatus | reverse complement strand
TTTTCTCTTTGTCTTCTTGATTGCTCTGGCTTCAACTTTCTGATGGTTTTACATCTGCATCTGTATGGGGCTAGGTCTTGCTTGGGGCAGAGAGATTTGGAGCCAAAGTTGGTTTCTGCTTTTTAAAATACTTTTGAGGAAATATATATTTCTGCCCTTTTAATATTTCCTTCTCTGGGGCTCTGACTTCCCACAATATAAAAAAAGTAAAAATAAAAATTGAAGTTCTCTCTTTCATCTCCAAAATAACAGAGGGGAAATGAATTCCCT
Source organism: Protobothrops mucrosquamatus (assembly GCF_001527695.2). Lineage (NCBI taxonomy): Eukaryota > Metazoa > Chordata > Lepidosauria > Squamata > Viperidae > Protobothrops > Protobothrops mucrosquamatus. The sequence continues at coordinate 3,845 of NW_015393558.1, read as the reverse complement.
GCAGCTTTTAGGAGATCTGATGGGTGCCTTGACTGTTCTTTGGAAGTTGTACCCCCAGATTTACACTCAAATATCACACACACACACACACACACACAAAACAAACACGACGAAGGCAGCCAAGTACGAGAGGAGCGTTCCACGTTCCATTTCATTTCCCGGAGAAACCCAACAGAAACAAGAACATTTTCAGAAGTTAACACCTCCAAACAGGTTAATGGAAGGTTCAGCTGCGCTTGTGCTGTTCCTCTCCTTTAAATAGACATTTAACTTTAGACTGTTTTTGAGCAGAATTAGGTAGGGAGCAGGCTGGAAGGGCTGTTGACTAACAACTTGAAAATAAAACCTATTTGAAAAAAGCTGTGCCGTTTTTTGTTTTTTCCCCAGAGTACAGAAAAATCTTGGGACCTTGTTTTCCTCAGATGCCCTTCGCTGGAACTGTTCAACTTGGCAGAGGGCTGAAAGGGTGATTGTTTTTGCCTTCTCAATTGTCAAACAGCCCTGGTGGTCCCCCATTCAAATGCTTCAAGTTGGCTGGGCATCCAAGGTCAGTTTGAGGTTACCAACTCAGCTCAATTCCTGCTTTAGCTTCGGGCATGTTAAGTTGACTTCCCAGGGTCTCTGCTTAAGCTACCTTGTTCATCCAAAGGTGGGGTTTTTTTTCACCAGGAAACTGGACTTTCTTGTTTTTCTTTGAAGACGTTTCACTTCTCATCCCAGAAGCTTCTTCAGCTCTGACTGGATGGTGGGGAATGGAAGGATTTATACTCCTTGCAGACCGCTGCTCATTTGCCTTCATTTTAGAGCAGGGGTCTTCAAACTTGGCCTTATGACTTGTGGATTTCAACTCCCAGAATTCCTCAGCCAGCGTGCCTGGCTGAGGAATTCTGGGAGTTGAAGTCCACAAGTCATAAACGGGCCATGTTTGAAGACCCCTGTCTTAAATCTAACAAACAAAATGGAGGCTGGCTGAGGAATTCTGGGAGTTGAAGTCCACAAGTCATAAAAGGGCTATGTTTGAAGACCCTTGTTTTAGAGAGTCTAAATCCTTCCGTTCCCCACCATCCAGCCAGAGTTGAAGAAGCTTCTTGGATGAGAAGTGAAACATCTTCAAAGAAAAACAAGAAGGCCCAGTTGCCTCTTGAAAAAAGCACCTTTGGGACAACCATGACCTGGATGACTGAGAATCTCCATAGACGTTCACCCTACTCACCCTACAATCTTAGAATTTTCTTCAAGAAGTTTGTAACTGGAAATCTGAGCATGCCCCAAACCTATCAGTTGGGTCTTGGTTTTGCTTTAGAATAGAATAGAATAGAATAGAATAGAATAGAATAGAATAGAATAGAATAGAATAGAATAGAATAGAATAGAATAGAATAATGGTAGAATAGAATAATGAGAATAGAATAGAATAGAGTAGAGTAGAGTAGAGCAGAGCAGAGCAGAGCAGAACAGAACAGAATAGCTGGAAGGGACCTTGGAGGTCTTCTACTCCAGCCCCCTGCTCAAGCAGGAGTCCCTATATCATTTCAGACAAGTGACTGTCCAGTCTCTTCTTAAAAGCCTCCAGTGATGGAGCACCCACAACCTCTGGAGGCAACTTCTATTCCACTGGTTAATTGTCCTCATTGTTAGGAAGCTTCTCCTTAGTTCTAGATTGCTTCTCTCCTTGATTAGTTTCCATCTGTTGTTTCTTGTCCGGCCTTCAGGTGCCTTGGAGAATAGGGTGACCCCCTCCTCTCTGCGACAGCCCCTCAAATACTGGAATCCTGCTATCATGTCCCCCCTAGTCCTTCTTTTTTCTAGACTGGCCATTCCCAAATCCTGCAGCCATTCTTCATATGTTTTAGTCTCCAGGCCATTGATCATCTTAGTTGCTCTTCTCTGAACTTTTTCCAAAGTCTCAACATCTTTTTTGTAATGTGGTGACCAAAGCTGGATGCCTTATTCCAGATGTGCCCTTACTAAGGCTTTATAAAGCGGTACTAAGACTTCATGTGATTTTGATTCTATGCCTCTGTTTATACAACCAAGGATTGTGTTAGCTTTTTCGGCTGCTGCCGCACGCGGCCGGCTCGTCTTTAAGGGATCGTCCACTAGGACTCCAAGGTCCCTCTCACAGGGACTGTGAAGGAATGGATGACAACTCTGCTGGCTTAGATCCTCAAGAGGAACAGATGCCCAAGCGCCAATAAAAGATGGAATTTGCTCTGCCAATCAGAAGAACAGAAGAAAAAGGCCATCTCTGGGAGAGAGAAGTTTGAAGTTGGGGGGAAAAAAGACAACCAAGAAAAACAACACAATTCCTCATCAAAGGAATTTGGGGTAATCGAGACGTTCCCACTTTAGCTCTTTTTCCCCCCAGGTTTTTTAAGTCCCCCAAATGGAGAGTTTACTTTGAGACCCCACACAATTCGCCACCGTATTAATATTTCATTTCTAACTGTCAGGATATGAACTGCAAACGTGCAAAAAAAAAAAGCCCACCCTATTTTAAATAATTGAAGGCAGGAACGTATTTTTAAAAAAGCACCCAGGCTTTTTACAGTTGTTGCAGAAACGCGTCCCTGCAGACCTGACACGGCACACATGGGCTGCATTTTTTAATTTTCAAACCGTATTTCTTCCCGAATTATCTGGCCCTGCAAGAGAGCCGTCTTTATGGGGTGATAAATTGCTTTAATAAACAGCCGTGATGGTCAAAGGCAGAGAAAGTACAACAGGGGCCTCTGGAGACGCAGGAGCGGTGAGCAAGGGAGATAAAATGCTCGTCTTTCGAGATCCTTAATTACTGGGAAGTTGTTTTTCCTCGATTACAATTCTGGAACGATTCTCATCCTGAGTTTGGGCGTTTAGAAGAAAGATGTTGAGACTTTGGGGAAAGTGCATAGAAGAGCAACGAAGACGATTAAAGGCCTGGAGACAAAAACATATTAAGAATGGTTGCAGGATTTGGGAAGGGCCAGTCTAGAGAAAAGAAGGACTAGGGGGGACATGATAGCAACCTTCCAATATTTGAGGGGCTGCCACAAAGAGGAGGGGGTCAACTTATTTTCCAAAGCACCTGAAGGCAGGACAAGAAACAATGGTTGGAAACTGATCAAGGAGAGAAGCAACCTGGAATTAAGGAGAAACTTCCTGACAGTGAGGACGATTAACCAGTGGAATGCCTTGCCACCGGAAGTTGTGGGTGCTTCATCATTGGAGGTTTTTAAGAAGAGACTGAACGGCCACTTGTCTGAAAGGGTATAGGGTTTCCTGCCTGAGCAGGGGGCAGCATCCATTGCTTCTTGTCCTGCCTTCAGGCGCCTTGGAAAATAGCTTTTTCTTTGGGGCAGCCCCTGAGATACTGGAACACTGCTATCATGTCCCCCCTCGTCCTTCTCTTCATTAAACCGGACATACCCAATTCCAGCAACCGTTCCTTATATGTTTTAGCCTCAAGTCCCCTGATCATCTTTGTTGCTCTTCTCTGTACTCTTTCCAGAGTCTCAGCATCTTTTTTACATCGTGGTGACCAAAACTGGATACAGTATTCCAAGTGTGGCCTTACCAAGGCCTTGTAAAGTGGTATTAACACTTCACGTGATCTTGATTCTATCCCTCTGTTAATGCAGCCCAGCACTGTGTTGGCCTTTTTGGCAGTTGCAGCACACGGCTGGCTCCTGTTTAAGGGATTGTCTACTAGGACTCCGACAGCCTCTCACAGTTACTACTATTGAGCAAGGTACCCCCTATACTATACCTGTGCATTTGGTTTTTCTTGCCTAAATGTAGAACCTTACTTTTTTCACCATTGAATTTCATTTTGTTAGATAGCGCCAGTGTTCCAGTCTGTCCAG
>NW_015393557.1:20256-22484 GCF_001527695.2 Protobothrops mucrosquamatus | reverse complement strand
AAAAGGTTTCCACAATTTTGGCCACTACTGTATATCCCATGTCTCCAATTGGAGTACAGTTATGTCCTCAACTTACAACCGTTCATTCGGACAGCATTCAAAGTTGCAACGGCATTAATTAATTAATCCATTCATTACAGATAAATTATCTCCTCCTGAAGACCTCATCTCCCATTTCATACTGTGAATATCATTTTTTCCCCCAGGTCGTAGACATTATGCTTATTATGGCTTCCCAATGCAGGCAGTCCTCAACGTACAACAGTTCATTTAGTGACTGAAAAAAGTGACTTCTGACCATTTTTCACACTTATAACCATTGCAACATCCCCATGGTCTTGTGATCAAAATTCTTGGCAACTGACTCATATTTATCACGGTCGCAGTGTCCCAGGGTCACGTGATCCCCTTTTGCAATCTTCTGACAAGCAAAGTCAATGGGGGAAGCCACAACCTGCAGTGATTCACTTAACAAATGTGGCAAAAAGGGTCATAAAACGGGGGCAAAACCCACTGAACAAACGTCTCGCTTAGCAACATAAATTTTGAGCTCAGTTATAGCCATAAGTCAAGGACTACCTGTGTTTTAAATGCTAAAGTTCCAGGCAGAACACACATAATGGATTCCCCGGATGATAAATATAGAAAACAAAAAAATGGACCATTACATTGATCTTCACCTTTCCCAATGGAGTCACACAATATGTATTGTTTTGGACAAGAAAATAATGCCTGCTTAAAAGAGACAGACTGCCTTAATGAATTGTAGCAACAATGCTGTTCTTTTAATAGTGCGCATATAAAATTTATTAATTGCCAGCACAATGACTAATATGAAAGGGATATAGCTAATGGTAGTCATATCTCATTACACCACCGCTCTTCTTCTGACATCTTAATAGTGACTCCCACTACATAACTCAACAGAGAAGTCACTAATTATTTGCATCTCTCACTGCAAAATGTTTTTGTGATGTCTAGTTTTCTAACTTTTCTCTCTTCGGGCACACTCCTCCAAAACAGAGGATTTTGCTGAATTCTTGATGCCCCGTGGAAACGTTAATAGGTAAATGAACGCCTTAACATTTGGGCTCCCTTTGTGAAATGAACTCCTATAAAAATGTTCACGGAGGTGGCAGACGCCGTATTTTAAAACCTTTCTCCTAAAGGAGTCCCTAGAGGGGCAGAGCTTTATACGTGAATAAATTTCTTGAACGTTGCTTCTTCCCAACCCCCTGCGGAATTTATATTGCAACCAATTCCTGCACATTATACACGGCAACCAATACATTACAGTTTTACTTTATTGAATAAGAAATTACATTCAAAAATAACCTCCTCTTTTAAGTAACAGAATTATTGCCATCAGTAACTTTGCTTTCCTCCACGTAGGCATCAGGAAGGGCATTCAGCCAGCAAACGTCCAGCTCCATTCAGTCTCACCAACCCCACCCCAAAGCAAGGGACAAGGTGGTAAAAAGAAAAAGAAACTAACATTGCTTTCCTGGTTGTCTGTAGACTTTGTACGTTCTCAGTGTTTTAAACGGTCAGGAGATATTCTAGATCAGACATGTCAAACTCGCGACGTCACGTGACGTCGCACGATGTATCGGAGCTTTTTCCCCATTGCCGGCAATGGGGTGGGTGCGGTTTCATTGTGATGCGTCCGGCCCACGGGCCGGCAATTTGACACCCATGTTCTAGATAAATTTTGCCACGTATTTCTTTTTAGAGGTAGTGTCTTCAACAGCCGACGATCAAATGGCATTATGGACGGCCTCTCCCAATTCAGATTTGGAAAACCACACCATCCTTCCTTGTGTCACCATCCTGTTTTTTGTTTTTTGCCATGTATTTGTTTTTATTGATAATGTTGTGGAAAAAAAACCCAATGAAAAAAACTAGAGACAGCAACCCAAAGCAATACTTCTTACTTTAAGATTCAGGGGTTTATTTCAGCAATAATTTGGAACACACACATAAACATCGCTTACATTATCAACCCACTGCAATGAGGACCAATGATACAGCAGATCCAGCAAGGATGGCTATAGGCCAGGGGTAGGCAACCTTGGCTCTTTTATGACTCGTGGACTTCAACTCCCAGAATTCCTGAGCCAGCATGGCTCAGCATGGAAACCTCTCCCTTTCTCCTCAGCGTGGCTGGCTCAGGAATTCTGGGAGTTGAAGTCCACGAGTCATAAAAGAGCCAAGGTTGCCTACCCCTG
>NW_015393557.1:0-14100 GCF_001527695.2 Protobothrops mucrosquamatus | reverse complement strand
GGAGCAAGCGTCTTTTAATTTCTTGGCTGCAGTCCCCATCTGAGGTAGCTAAATACAGCTACACAATTGAGCCCAAACTTTCTGTGGCTAAATGAGACATATATAATTAAGTCCTATGAACATTCGTTTGAGAGTCATAGATCATCTGAAAATTTTCCTTCAGGAAGATGTAGAGTCATGCTGGGTTCCCCCCCCCCCCCATTCTTCTGTTGCATAAGCTCCTTTCATCTCTATTCTAAAATTGCCCCCCCCCAAAGAATCCATCAATAATTCAAATATTTCCCAAGTGATTTGACACTGAGGATAATCAATCTTCCCACTGCTGCAGGATACTCATTTTTGTGAAGGACCTCCCAATAATCAGAAGTCAATTAACGACCCCTGAATATCTGACAAAACCGTTGTGCAAATGGCAGGAGAGAGGTTGTGGGTTTTTTTGGCTTTTTTTTTTTTGCAACTGTGTGTAATGGTCAAGGACAGGGGTAGGCAACCTCGGCTCTTTTATGACTCATGGACTTCAACTCCCAGAATTCCTGAGCCAGCCATGCTGAGGGGAAAGGGAGAGGTTTCCCAGCTGAGCCATGCTGGCTCAGGAATTCTGGGACTTGAAGTCCACGAGTCATAAAGCGGCCTAGGCCTAGGCCAGAGGTAGGCAACCTTGGCTCTTTTATGACTCGTGGACTTCAACTCCCAGAATTCCTGAGCCAGCCATGCTGAGGGGAAAGGGAGAGGTTTCCATGCTGAGCCACGCTGGCTCAGGAATTCTGGGAGTTGAAGTCCATGAGTCATAAAAGAGCCAAGGTTGCCTACCCCTGGTCAAGGATCATCATCATCCCATTTTTCTTGGATGAGAAAAAACTTTTTTCTTGACCGAATAACAGTTTAAATCCATTTTTAAAAAAAAAAAAAAAAAAAATTACACACACATTTACATATAAAACCCTGCCTGAAGTGGCATACATTTTTCTCCGACGTGGATAGCAGGCAGATTATTTTAGGGAGCTGTCCAATTTTATCTTATTTTTAGGACTCTTTTTTTTGTCCTTTTCAAAGCTATCACTTGTGTTTTTAAGCCATAAAAGAAGTTGCTAAACATCGCCGTCTGTATAGTTTTCATTTTTGTCCCTGTGTCTTCATTTCCTTGTTTCCGGCCGCTAGTTTGGCTGGAGTTTAAGAATAGCCACCTTTAATGTCTCTGACTAGTCCAAATCTTTACTTGCTTTAAAGCTTTTTGTCTGCTCAGTCTCTTTTTTCTCCTGCAAGGACAGATTCTCACTTTTCCAATATCCTTCCCTGTCAGTAATCATAATGCTCTTTAAACTCTTTTGTGCCTTAAATAAATATTGCCAATTCTTTAAAGTTCAGCTTGGTGCATGCTTTTTCAAAGATAGCTATTAAGCGAGAGAGGAGGGGGGGAGAAGAAAAAGAGAGAAAAAGAGAGAGGAAAGAGAGAGGAAAGAGAGAGAGGGGGGGAGGGAGAGGAAAAAGAGAGAAAGAAGGAGGGAGAGGAATAAGAGAGAGAGGAAAGAGAAAGAGAGAGGGAGAGGGAGAGGAAAGAGAGAGAAAGAGAGAGGAAAGAGAGAGAGAGAATAAATGTGTGTATGTACATCCACACACAAATGCACATAGACATGTGCTTGTTTCTTAATTTCATTCCAAGTTTGCTAAATATCAACACTAAGAATGATAAAGGAAAAAAAATCCATTAAAAATGTCAAAAGAATTTTGCGGTCATCTGTAAGTTTAAGCCACTTGGGTTTATATATAGCACTGAGTATGATACCAGACACATAAAACTGTGGTAAAATGTAAAATTATTTACCATTCTAAAGAGAAAGAAAGAGAAACAGAATCAGAAAGAGAGAGAGAGAGAGAGAGAGAGAGAGAGAGAGAGAGAGAGAGAGAGAGAGAGAGAGAGAGAGAGAGAGAGAGAGAGAGAGAGAGAGAGAGAGAGAGAGAGAGAGAGAGAGAGAGAGAGAGGAAGAGGGGAAGAGACAAAGAGAAAGAGAGAAAGAGAGAAAGAGAAAAAGGAGAAAAAAAATCCCACGAAAATAACAGTCCTTTTTTCTGCTCCAATTATTTTCTATTGCAATCTAGGCATCAACTGTCAGCTTGCAAACAACTCTTAAAGAAAAAAAATATTTTCTAAAACTCCCATCAGAGTCTATGGTTCCTGTGGAGAAGAAAGAAAGAAAGAAAGAAAGAAAGAAAGAAAGAAAGAAAGAAAGAAAGAAAGAAAGAAAGAAAGAAAGATCATCTTTCTGTTATTTCACTGAGAAAGCTAATTATGAAAACAGATTTTCAGCGTCTATAAAATGTATTTAGCTATACAGCATGCATAAATCTGTTGCAATGGAAGTTGGGTGCAAATTAATTTTATCCAAAGGCAGATGGCAGAAACACCCGCTGGAGTCCTTCTATCTATGGGGAACATTTGTTTGCTTTAGAGTCCCATATAACTAGCTGTCCTTGGTGAGTTTTGCACATTTGAAGTGAAATGCACCATATGTCTGCAAGTAGGACTAGGCTGAAACAACCATCTCGCTGCACTGTCAGCTTTCACAAATGTTGCAATTTACAGCGTTCGTAGGAAAATATTTCCCCTGTGTTTCAATGTTCATTTTAGTCATATTTTTTTATTCTAAGGCATCCACATAAGGAAATGAGCACTTTACCTTATTATATACCAATTACAACTGACAATACATCAATCCTGAATTTTGGTGGTCTCCTGAAGATATAGACCTAACTCTAGTATTTGAGAGGCTGCCACAAAAAGGAGGGGATCAATTTATTCTCTAAAACACCAGAAGGCAAAACAAGAAACAATGGATGGAAACTAATCAAGAAGAGAAGCAACCTAGAACTAAGGAGAAACTTCCTCATAGTGAGGACAATTAACCAGTGGAACAGCTTGCCTTCAGACATTGTGGGTGCTTCATCACTCGAGGTTTTTAAGAAGAGACTGGACAGCCACTTGTCTGAAATAATATAGGGTCTTCTGCTTGAGCAGGGGGCTGGACTAGAAGACCCTATATTATTTCAGACAGGTTGCTTCTCTTCTTGAAGGGAACGGAAGTGAATCTTTGCCCTCCAGGCTCTATTCTATTCAGATTCTGATTCTTCTTATTAAGCCCTGCATTAAGAGCAGAGTTTTTGGTTTTATTTCAAGGTAGCTTCAACTCTAGGACGCCAGTCTTCCACTAAGATGTTCAGGATCAGTATGTATGTCTTCAATAGACAGGCATTTTATTTGGATGAGCAATTCATTTCTGTCCTTTAAGATAGGCCAGGTCAAGAAATAGGCAAGAGAGAAGGACAAGGGGTGACATAATAGCAGTGTTCCAATATCTCAGGGGCTGCCCCAAAGAAGAGGGAGTCAAGCTAGTCTCCAAAGCACCTGAAGGCAGGACAAGAACCAATGGATGGAAACGAATCAAAGAGAGAAGCAACCTGGAAGTAAGGAGAAATTTTCTGATAGTTAGAACAATTAACCAGTGGAACAACCTGCCTCCAGAAGCTGCGAATGCTTCAACACTGGAAGTTTTTAAGAAGAGAATGGACAGACATTTGTCTGAAATGGTATAAGGTTTCCTGCCTGAGCAGAGGGTTGGATTTCCAGTGTTGGAGCATTCACAACTTCTGGAGGTAGGTTGTTCCACTGATTAATTGTTCTAACTGCCAGGAAGTTTCTCCTTAGTTCTAGTGTCATAGTTCCGACTAATGAAACACTTCAAAGAACTTCCAGGCATTGTTTATCCTAGAAAGCCTTTATTACAGTGTAACAGAGCATCGGCACAACATGGAGGGATGCCAAGATCTGAATTTCCCTTCCTTTGCACATAACATTCCAGGCTATTCCCCCTCCCCTTTTTGCAGTCATCATTCACATTTTCCAATCAACCTGGAGGGCAAAGATTCATTTCCGTTCCCTTTCCCGTGCAGTCCTTATCTTTCTCCTCCCCCCACCACCATCTGCATTAACTCTAAAAATACCAGACAGTTCTGCATATCTTGTCAAAGCAATAATATCCAATATTAGTAGCGTTGACATCTAGGTTGCTTCTCTATGGTTAGTTTCCATCCATTGCTTCTTGTCTTGCTTCAGGTGCTTCAGAGAATAGCTTGACTCCCTCTTCTTATATGAATGTATATATATATATGTATACATATATATATACATTCATATAAGCTGAAGACACCAGCCTGAAGATGACGAATGTGACTTCGTCGAAATGTCGCCAAGACACTTCCAATTTTACGCGGGAGAAAACCCGAATATCCAAAGACCTACATATGTATACATATATATACATTCATATATGTGTGTGTGTGTGTGTGTGTGTGAATATGATGCATGTTATCTGAAGCTGTAAAACTATGACTTACAGTTCACGCAATTTCTGCAGCGAGGAGATAAGTCCTCATCTGTTTTTCTACTTTTATGTGCTACAACATCATTACAAGGACTGTTCCAAGATTTTTGTGTATTTGCGTCCCTGGGTTTCATGTTTATTCTGGCATCCGCAACATATTTCCACCTTTACATTCAGCACTAAAAGTTCCTAATCGAGAAGTTATCACACTAAACCCCATGAAATCAGCGAGACTTAATTTAGTTGCAACTGAGTTACAGCCAACTCAACAAGCCGGCTTAGCTCTATTGATTGCCAGTTTCCTTTTGCATGGTCTCATACATTTTAAAAAAATAAAAATAAAATAGTTCATGATGGATTTGGCCCAAGTCTTACCGAAATACCTTAGTGAGAGAGGACCTGCGTAACAAGCATAATCGTATAGTAGAATCTAGCCTTGGGGAAGAAATTCTAATTTGCCCGTAATCTGGCTTCCTGGATGCATCCATGCATGATTTATCTTATTGTCACAACTGGATTCAGATGTGAATGCAAATTGCTGAAGGAGCAGTTTACCAGCTTAACTTGTTCCCATTAGAGAGCTGGGTTTCATAATGAGTAATTGGGAAAACCAGTTTTCTGTGTGTGAAGGCAAGATACTGTCCCAAATGTATTTTTCTCTACTTTGAAAATTACAGATCTGAAACATGCAGAAGTTAACTGCTTTGCTAGGAAAGCTCTTCCCCTAAAAAAGCTTATGCGTAAAATGATGCAGAATTAATCATGCTTGCAGCAACACGTAAAAATGCTTAGGCTGCAGTTCCACGTGTGTGAGCAGATTCCGTAATCTGCAAATGCGCGACCACGTTATCTGTTTCATATGGTGGCTTTTCTTTCCTCATACTTTTCTCATTTCGTTGGATGAGTAGAGTCTTCCATGGCGTCTAGAGGTGAGCCAACACGGTGCTAGGCTGCATCAACAGAGGGATAGAATCAAGATCACGTGAAGTGTTAATACCACTTTACAACGCCTTGGTGAGGCCAAACTTGGAATACAGAATCCAGTTTTGGTCACCACGATGTAAAAAAGATGTTGAGACTCTAGAAAGAGTACAGAGAAGAGCAACAAAGATGATTAGGGGACCGGAGGCTAAAACATATAAGGAACGGCTGCTGGAATTGGGTATGTCTAGTTTAATGAAGAGAAGGATGAGGGGGGACATGATAGTAGTATTCCAATATCTCAGGGGTTGCCACAAAGAAGAGGGAGTCAAGCTATTCTCCAAAGCACCTGAAGGAAGGACAAGAAGCAATGGATGGAAACTAACCAAAGAGAGAAGCAACCTAGAACTAAGAAGAAATTTCCTGACAGTGAGAACAATTAACCAGTGGAACAACCTGCCCCCAGAAGCTGTGAATGCTCCAACACAGGAAGTTTTTAGAAAAAGACTGGACAGCCATTTGTCTGAAATGGTATAGGGTTTCCTGCCTGAGCAGATGGTTGGACTAGAAGACCTCCAAGGTCCCTTCCAACTTTATTACTATTATTATTATTATTATTATTATTATTATTATTATTATTATTATTATTATTATTATTATTATTATTATTATTATTATTATTATTATTATACCTCTTGATCCACCGCAGTTATAAACCTACTGAAATCCGGATTGTGCCATTTTCAGGAAGACCAAATGGATGAATTACGTAGGCAATACAGGTAATGAACGACCCATAATTGAGCTCAAAATTTCCATTGCTAAGCAACAGTTCAGTGAATTTTGGCCCATTTTACAATCTTTCTTGCCACAGGTGTTAAGGGGATCACTGCAGTTGTTAAGTTAGTAACATGGTTGTAAAATAAATCTGGTTTCCCCCTTGACTTTGCTTGTCAGAAGGTTGCAAAAGGGGATCACGTGACCCTGGGAAACAGCAACCATCATAAATATTGACTAACACAACTGGGTGAACTAATTCTACTTCACTGTAAGGCTCCCCTTAACAGAATCTCGCATAAGTGAAGTTCTTAGCACATTTAATCACAAACTCTTTAACATCTTCAGTTTCAATTTTCAATAGAACGTACACATTTCAGCAATTTTCCATGTTCGGCGTTTGCACATGACGCAGTTCCAAATTGTGCCTTGTGGTTCTTCAACTCCAAATGTTCTTTTTGTCCATTTCAAATCTTTCCTTTAGTTCTACCAGTGAAAATCCTTGGAAACCAAATCCCTCTGCAGTCGATTGATCTTTTGACTTCAACTTAGAGTCTCCGTGTTCTTGACCATTTTGAGTCACTCTGTGGATGTTCCTGGCCCATTAACATCCTACTTCAATTCTGTTTACTGTCTGCTGAAGGCATGAACACTGGCAAAACCCTAATTAGAACTGAGGCTTCTTGGTGCTCCCTGAGACAATCAACCAGCCCAAAAGGGAACAGAAAGATCACCCCACCAGCAATCGACACCCAGTGAGCGTAGAATAACACCAAGATTAACATCAGACTGGCAATTAAGAAATAAACAATATCTCAGTCAAGGAACTGCCAAACAAGTTAACAGTAAACAGCCCAACTCAAGTATCTCCAAGACCATTTCCACCAATACGGACAGGGCAAGCCACTAGAATATAAACTGATGATATAACCTAGTTTGGGTAATGAAACATCTGCAAGAAAGCAACCAAGTTCAGAGAGTACCAAGGACCCCTCATTCCAACTCTGAGCTACAAATATTCTCTTCTCTAGTTAGAATTCCTCCAATTTAATTTTCCCCCCTCACAAATAACCCACTATTCAACCAAACACAATGGGCAGGTACTATGTGTCTCCAGTTCTGCCTAATATTCTTTGTTTCCTCTCAGTTTCTTTTCAGAAGATTTATCCAGAGGTTCAGAATCCATTCCAGAGTTGTTTCCAACTCAACCAGTTAAAAGAAATGCAATTATGGCTGGTCTTGTGGGTGGTCAACTCCACAAAGCTACCTTTGGAAGCTCTACCAGTTCTTCAGTGCTTCTTCATTAAAGATTCCCAGTGTTCTATATGAGTCTTTCTCAAGAGGTATGGACTTCAACTCTCAGAATTCCCCAGCCAGCATGGGGAGGGGGGTCCATACCTCTTCAAGCTGCCAAGGCAGAGAAACACTGTTCTACATATATTGTTCTGTGTTTACACGAGGTCCCTAGATGTTCAGGGATCTCGTGCATGAGCTCTTATTCAAAATGTCTCTGCAAATAGTATGAGACTATTTGAAGGAGGGGAGGAACAGACTCAGACTCAACCCTTCCAAGACCGAGTGGCTGTGGTTGCCGGCGCCCCGGCATAGTCAGCTGACTCCATCGCTGACTATAGGGGGCGAGACTCTGGCCCCCTCAGAGAGGGCACGCAACTTGGGTGTCCTCCTGGATCCACGGCTGACACTGGAAGACCATTTGTCGGCCGTGACCAGGGGGGCGNGCTCTTTACATGGGGCTCCCTATGAGGAGCATCCGGAGGCTTCAGCTGGTCCAGAATGCGGCCGCGCGGGCGGTGTTGGGAGCGACACGTCGCTCCCACGTAACGCCGCTGCTGCGCGAGCTGCACTGGCTACCAGTGGCCTTCCGGGTACGCTTTAAGGTGTTAGTTACCACCTTTAAAGCGCTCCATGGCATAGGACATGGATATCTACGAGACCGCCTTCTGCCACAGATTCCCTCCCACAGACCGGTACGCTCCCACAGAGCGGGCCTCCTCAGGGTGCCGTCGGCCAGGCAGTGTCGGCTGGCGACCCCCAGGGGGAGGGCCTTCTCTGTGCGTGCCCCCACCCTCTGGAACGAACTACCCCCCGAGATCCGGACGATCCCGGATCTCCTAACCTTCCGCCGCGCCCTCAAGACATGGCTTTTTCAACAAGCGGGACTGACCTAGGGTGAATTTTAAATAGGGAAAAAATTTTTAAAGATTTTAATAATGACACAGCCATAAATATATTTGGTTTTTAATTGGTTTTATAGGGGAAATGTTTTTTGTGTTGTTTTTTAACATGCTGTGAGCCGCCCTGAGTCCCGTGGGGAGAAGGGCGGCATAGAAGTTGGAAAAATAAATAAATAAATAAATAAAGAGAGCTTCTTTCTCTTAGGGACTCACATTCCCTGCAGCTGACCCCAAAGCCAACCCAGTCCTAGGCTGCATCAACAGAGAGATAGAATCAAGATCACATGAAGTATTAGTACCCCTTTAGTTAGACCACACTTGTAATACTGCATCCAGTTTTGGTCACCACAATATAATAAAAAATAGATATTATGACTCTGGAAAGAGTATAGAGAAGAGGAGCAAAGATGATTATGGGTGTGGAGGCTAAAACATATGAAGAATGGTTGCAGGAATTGGGTATATCTAGCTTAGTGAAAAGAAGGACTAGGGGAGACATGATAGCAGTGTGTCCCATATTTGAAGGGCTACCACAAAAAGAAGGGTTCAACCTATTCTCCAAATCACCTGAAGGCAGGACAAGAAACAATGGATGGGAACTAATCAAGGAGAGAAGCAACCTAGAACTGAAAAGAAATTTCCTGACAGTGAGAACAATCAATCAGAGGAACGATTTGCCTCCAGAAGTTGTGGGTCCTCCATCATTGGAAGCGTTCAAGAAGAGACTGGACAGCTCTTTGTCCCAAACAGTAGAGGGTCTCCTATGTGAGCAGGGAATTGGACCTTCACGGTCCCTTCCAACTGTGCTCTTCTGTTGTTATTCTGTTAAAACTAACTAAATAAATTCACTATTCCAATATTTTAAATATTTGAGAAAACCGTTCCATAAGTGTCAGGTGAGTGGAGGTTTTCCTCATCCCTTACAACAGGAGCCTCCATAATTGTTCCAAGCAATTAAGCAAACTAAGCAAAGCTCCCAGTTAAATAGTTTCACAAACAATATGATCTTCGTTAAGAAATGCAATGTCTTTTCTCTACAAACAGGACTTCTCAGCCCATTGACTAAGTTGGAGCCGATTAACAACACAACATTTAACCGTAACAAAATTTGAATTTTCTAAGCCAACAAAAGTGTGTATAGTCAAGGCCATGGTTTTCCCAGTTGCAACGTACAGCTGTTAAAGTTGGACCATAAGAAAGGCTGAGCGCCAAAGAATTGAGGCCTTTGAACTATGGTGCTGGAGAAGACTCCTGCGAGTCCCCTGGACAGCAAGGCGATCAAACCGGTCAGTCCTAGAGGAGATCAACCCCGACTGTTCTTTAGAAGGCCAGATCCTGAAGTTGAAACTCAAATACTTTGGCCACCTAATGAGAAGGAAGGACTCACTGGAGAAGAGCCAAATGCTGGGAAAGATTGAGGGCAATAGAAGAAGGGGACGGCAGAGAATGAGGTGGCTGGATGGGGTCAATGAAGCAGGAGGCGTGAGCTTAAATGGACTCCAGAAGATGGAGGACAGGAAGGCCTGGAGGAACGTTGTCCATGGAGTCACGACGGGTCAGACACAACTTCGCAACTAACAACAACATAGTACATATAACTTTCTTAGGTAGTTAGAAGACTGGAAGATGATCTAAGCAAAACCCCCAAGTTAGGAACAAAGTCGCTTTTTAGTACTTCATGGTTTTGTTTCCTACTGCCGCATCAAATCATTAGCCTCAAAAATACATGTCCTTTTAACTCCCTGCTCAATAAGATTTACATAGGTTAATCAAATAAATCTTTAGTGCACCATCCGTTTTATTAAACCAATCCTAAGGGAGGAAACATCGTTGTATGCTGGATGTTGATAGAAACAGAAGCTGTCTGGGTGTCACACTGATCATTGTCAAAATGGTCTGTCTTGGATTAAATATTACAACAGCTCCTTGCAGGCAACAGACTATAAACCAGGAAAGTTAGAACTGTCTCCTTTAGATATGCAAGCAATTTGCTCTTGCCCTTTTCCCAAACATGCAACTGGAAGGAAAGCTAATTTTGAATATAACTTTTTATTATTAAATATCAACCATTTGTCTTTGTTGCAGTCATGAAGTTGGAGGCCAACACATCTCATTCTTTTCTTTTTAGTTACTGTATGTGCCTTTCAATTCCCTCTACAGTCTCTGATGCTTAAAATATTCTCTTCTGCTTTCCCGTTCTCTTCTTTTACCTGTCCATCAACACTCTCCCACTATAAGTTCAAGTATTTTTTTTTCCTTTTCTGTCTCTCTTCCCATTTTCTCTAAACAAAAAGAGAACCTATATGTTTGATACAATGCTTTTACGGCCGAAAGAAGAGTTGGGACTTTAATGGCTTTAATAAAATTTTCAGCTAATGTTCCAAAGTGAACTGATCTTTTCTGCAAAATTACACTACACAATGCTAATATCTTCGGGGGGTTTTTTAACAACAAATGTTTTCTCCTACATCATGGCAGTTGGTAGAAGCTTATAAAATTCATACTTATTTCCAGGGACCTCACATTCACAATGCCTTGGTAAGGCCACACTTGGAATACTGCATCCAGTTTTGGTCACCACGATGTAAAAAAGATGCTGAGACTCTAGAAAGAGTGCAGAGAAGAGCAACAAAGATGATTAGGGGACTGAAGGCTAAAACATATAAGGAAAGGTTGATGGAATTGGGTATGTCTAGTTTAATGAAGAGAAGGATGAGGGGGGACATGATAGCAGTGTTCCAGTATCTCAGGGGCTGCCACAAAGAAGAGGGAGTCAAGCTATTCTCCAAAGCGCCTGAAGGCAGGACAAGAAGCAATGGATGGAAACTAATCAAGGCGAGAAGCAACCTAGAACTAAGGAGAAACTTCCTGACAGTTAGAACAGTTAACCAATGGAACAACCTGCCTCCAGAAGCGGTGAATGCTCCAACACTGGAAGTTTTTAAGAAGAGACTGGACAGCCATCTGTCCGAAATGGTGTAGGGTTTCTTGCCTGAGCAGGGGGTTGGACTCGATGACCTCCAAGGTCCCTTCCAACTTTATTATTATTATTATTATTATTATTATTATTATTATTATTATTATTATTATTATTATTATTATTATTATTATTATTATTAGAATGGGGGAGGCAAAACTGAGGGCTTCAGCAGCAGAAATATTGTGACTAAAGTAGAAATGAAGTTAGTGGGCAGATACTTCCAAGAAAGATGGACCATATCAGCAAACATCCAATATACTGAGGACATTATTATACTGGATGGGGAAATGGCAGCAGATTTACAGACATAGGCATTTTCATCCCATTAGACATCTAAACCTCGGATTTTCTTGGGTACAATGGAGGTGTATTTATGTCCAAAGAAATTGCTGTGCTAAACATTTTTTAATCATTAAAGCTCTCAGGCTGTAGGGTAGCAACGTACAATGTATATGAAATATGTGGAAGAAATTCTATGTGGGCTTGGCTTCTTTAGAATCTCACAGAATCATTATCCTTTTAAGAGGGATATTAAAATTTTATTATTATTAATTAAATTCATTTGCTGCCTATCTCGCCCTGGGCTACTCTTCGTGGCTGACAGCCGTAAAAAAAAACAAGCAAATAAAAAGGAAGTTTAAACAAAGCGAAGGTAAAATAATCAAACAAGTAAACAAACAAGAAAAAAAAAAGATTTCTCGTGAGCGTTGCAAATGAGAAATGCAGGGGAAGAGATGTGTAGCCAACACTTCGCTTATTGTCAGGACTGCTATGATTTTTGGTCAGAAAGATCTTGCGGGCAGATCTTGCTCACCTTTGTTTTAAGATTTTCTGAATGTTTTCTGGACCTGAGAGGCAGCAGCACCATAATAGAAACAATAGTCAAGAAAAGATTGGACAGCTACCTATCTGAAATGGTATGGGGTCTCCTTCTATTCTATTCTATTCTATTCTATTCTATTCTATTCTATTCTATTCTATTCTATTATTATTTTCTATTCTATATTTTGTATTCTGTTCTATTCTATTCTATATTTTCTTTTCTATTCTATTCTATTTTATTCTATATTTTCTTTTCTATTCTATATTTTCTTTTCTTTTCTATTCTATTCTATTCTATTCTATTCTATTCTATTCTATTCTATTCTCCAATATTTATTCTATTCTATTCTATTCTATTCTATTCTATTCTCCAATATTTATTCTATTCTATTCTATTCTATTCTATTCTATTCTATTCTATTCTCCAATATTTATTCTATTCTATTCTATTCTGTTCTGTTCTGTTCTGTTCTGTTCTGTTCTGTTCTGTTCTGTTCTGTTCTGTTCTGTTCTATTCCCTTCTTTCCAAGTATATCCAGAGGTTTCTGATGAAGACCAGATTGGACCTCACCTCACAATGCTTTGGACCTCACTCAAGGTCCAAAGCATTTCTTCCAAATTATTTTCAGGAACTAATTTGATCTCGTTCTGTCTTTCGGATTGTGGAAACCTATGCTTTATAAGAATAGGAAGAGTGGTCCAAAGCATCTTTAGGACCAATGTATATGTAATGAGAGGGGAGCAATTGAGATTAGAAATAATCCCAGGCTGTAAAAGAAAACAAGATCAAGATAACAAGTGATTTAATACATTACATCCCCTGTTCCTCCACTTTAAAATTAGCTACACTGGCAAGCAGCTGCCAAGTTTTCAGACTCAATAATTTCCGTCCCTTTTAAAGTCAGACTTATTATATTGCTTGCATGTTTGTTTATTCATTTATTTATAGCATTTATATGATTGCCGAACTCAACCAACTTGACTCTAAGTGACAGGCAATAAAACTGAGTACTAAACAAAAAAAAAAGAAAAAAAAAACCACAACCATATATATTTTTTAATCTGCCTACCATTTTTTCCCGCAAGTAAATGTCATTTAACAGAATAACAGAGTTGGAAGAGACCTTGGAGGTCTTCTAGTCCACCCACCCCTCCCGCTCAAGCAGGAGACCCTAAACCAGGGGTAGGCAACCTTGCCTCTTTTATGACTCGTGGACTTCAATTCCCAGAATTCCTGAGCCGGCATGGCTCAGCTTGGAAACCTCTCCCTTTTTCCTCAGCATGGCTGGCTCAGGAATTCTGGGAGTTGAAGTCCACGAGTCATAAAAGAGCCAAGGTTGCCTACCTCTGCCCTATACCATTTCAGACAAATGGCTGTCCAGTCTCTTCTTTAAAAACCTCCAGTGATGGAGCACCCACAATTTCTGAAGGCCACCCATTGCACTGGTTAATTGTTCTAACTGTCAGGCAGTACCATAATAAGCTCATTGTGGTGCACATATTAAGTTAAGGGTGAACCCAACCTGCTAAAATCCCACTGTGTTGTGTGCTCTAACGTCAGTTTCTGAAATATTCACAAAATGCAACTGTCCTGAAACTAAGTGGGCAAGTAGATGTAATTTATTGTAGGCTGCTTTTTGCATCCATTCTGCCATGGGAAAAGGAAACAATTACCTACAGCCAGTCAAGCGGTGATAATTCTTAATTACATTGCAGATTCTTAAAAACATTGTTCTGGTTAGGACTATTAGGACTCACTTAGCTGTAGTTTCAGCTTTCGTTTCTCTCACAAATTCGGCGTGCCCTCATTAATTGTAACCCTCATGAAGGGAGTGTAGCCATTAACACTGCCAAGATCCAGATTCAATTTGCTACTAAATTTACAATGTGTAGCTTGAGAGCAATAGAAGCTGTGACAGAATCCCCTGTAGAAACTATATAAATTACTTAGTTCAAAAAAGCTTTTTCCTAGGAAATTATCTTTTTTGGGGGCCTGAAGAATGACAGATCAAATGCCACAGAATTATGT
>NW_015393556.1:6291-14100 GCF_001527695.2 Protobothrops mucrosquamatus | reverse complement strand
CGCATCTCTAATGAAAACAAATGCTTTCAGTGATTTACTGGCACAGAATGTGCTTTCAAAATGACCATAAAAACATCATTTCAAGTTGTTCAGCACTGCTCAGTATCTGCCATGAAATTTAGAGGAATTATCAGTATGTTATCAAAGCAGAGGACACTTTGAAGTCCTCTTTATGCAAGACTGACACACTTAGGTTATCTTCTACTTCTGCCAGCCTGAAAGGGCAGAACTGAATTCAAACCTATTAGAACCACAGTTGGTTTCAAAAGAGGAAGACAGGCCTTTCCTATGCAATGTAATAAAGCACACGAAACCTCGTGTGCTTTGCATTCAACAGATTAAATTTCCCTGATGAATTATTTCATTGACATAATAATGTAATGAGGCAAACTGCATCTCTGCATTTCCATCAATTTGCGTTAGCTGCCTAAATGATGCCATTACACAGATTGTGCAATTTACAATATTGCAATGATGCAAACACGATGTTGTAAAATTGTGAGTGAGGCAATTTGTATGACATCATCACCCAAATAACATAAATTGTCACTGTGATATAATTTCTTGTTTCACAGTTTTTTTATGAAAATACACACTCAGAGAGACACATGACACCATTACTTAATCAAAACAAGGTTTCGCTATATTGTTAGAATAAAATGAAAGGGACCAAATTTTATCCTCTTTATATGCAAAAAAAAAAAAAAAGGGACAGAATTTAATGTTGATTCCCAAGATATATGCATCTATAGTTAGAACTTATATTCACTTATAATCATCTTCCAGATTAAGGAGTCTCTTTTATGTTGTCCATTATGCTAAGTTTCTCCCTGAACTCAAACATCCACTTTCTTTCCAATTGTGCAAAACAGATGGCATGTCATGGGCAGGCATTTTCCATTCCAAATTTATTTTTTATTTATCTATGAATATATAAATAATTTCAGTCAAGGCAATTCAAACCTACTGTACACAAATATGCAGAAGAACAGCATCTATTTTCACAAGTCAACCCTGGATACCTACAAACACCAGCTCCCACACAAAGATATATTCTTGTAATCCCCTATTAACCATAACAGTGTGCTCTCCTGTAAGTTGAAATCTGATTTACTTCTGTTATAAACACCAAGTCCACTCAAGTATATCATTCTGCCTTTGCTATCTATCATGCCCTTTTTTATATATAACTGATACTTCCCTTTACACAAATCCTTCTTTTTTGATGTTCTGGCAGATAGGGAACCACTTCATTTCTCACTTCATGGTTCGTAAAACATGTATCCCAACTTTTCCCTTCTCTTCTCTCTGTGTTAGAAGTAAATAGGCTTGCTCTCAATAGCTTCATCAACAAACAGATAAAACTGCATGGACAAAACAGAAATTATTACATGCTGCTTGACTTTAGTCTCTGAAACAGGTGCTCCTAGTCAGCTATGAGGTGTTCCTTAAGAGGATGTTTCCGTGCTTTGACACATCCCTGCCTCACAGAATGAAATGCAGTAATGATGCAACAACAACAACAACAACAACAACAACAATAATAATAAAATTGAAAGGGACTTTGGAAGTCATCTAGTCCAACCCCCTGCTCAGGCAGGAAACCCTATACCATTTCAGACAAATGGTTGTCCAGTCTCTTCTTAAAAACTTCCAGTGCTGGAGCAGTCACAGCTTCTGGAAGCAGCTTGTTCCACTAATTAACTTTTCTAACTGTCAGGAAATTTCTCCTTAGTTCTAGGTTGTTTCTCTCCTTGATTAGTTTCCATTCGTTGCTTCTTGTCCTGCCTTCAGGTGCTTTGGAGAATAGCTTGACTTCCTCTTCTTTGTGGCAGCCCCTGAGATAGTGGAACACTGCTATCATGTCCCCCCTCATCGTTCTCTTCATTAAACTAGACATACCCAATTCCAGCAACCGTTCCTTATATGTTTTGGCCTCCAGTCCCCTATTCATCTTTGTTGCTCTTCTCTGTACTCTTTCTAGAGTCTCAACATCTTTTTTACATCGTGGTGCCCAAAACTGGATGCAGTATTCCAAGTGTGGCCTTACCAAGGCATTGTAAAGTGGTATTAATACTTCACGTGATCTTGATTATATCCCTCTGTTAATGCAGCCTAGCACTGTATTGGCTTTTTTTTGGCAGCTGCTGGCTCATATTTAAGTGTTTGTCAACTAGGACTCTGAAATCCCTCTCACAGTTACTACTATTGAGCAAGGTACCACTTATACTATACCTGTGCATGTAGTTTTTCTTGCCTAAATGTAGAACCTTATTTTTTTTCGCCATTGAATTTCATTTTGTTAGATAGCACCCAATATTCAAGTCTGTCCAGGTCCTCCTGTATCTTAAGCCTGTCTTCTGGAGTGTTGGCTATTCCTGCCAGCTTGGTGTCGTCTGCAAATTTGATAGTTCCCCATCTATCCCCTCATCCAAATCGTTGATGAAGAGGTTGAAGAGCACTGGGCCCAGAACAGAGCCCTGGGGCATCCCACTACACACTTCCTTCCATGTAGGTGCAGTTCCATTGAGGACCACATGCTGAGTACGGCCGGTCAGCCAGCTACGGATCCATCTGGTGGTGATGATGTCTAACCCACATTTTTCTATCTTATCGAATAGTAGGTTGTGGTCTACTTTATCAAATGCCTTACTGAAGTCCAAGTAAATTATATCCACAGCATTCCTCTGGTACACTAATTTTGTCACCTGGTCAAAGAATGCAATAAGATTCGCCTGGCATGATCTGTTTTTCACAAACCCATGTTGGTTTTTGGTAAAGACTTTGTTTGCCTCTAGGTGTTCACTGATTTGTTACTTGATTATCTTTTCCAGAATCTTCCCAGATATTGAGGTCAGGCTGATAGGTCTGTAGGGTTCATGCATCACTATAAGCCGTAATATATTTTTTTATTTGGCTGGTGGGTTATTAATTACACTCAAACTCTGGACAGCATACAGTACAGATAGTCCTTGACTTACAACTAATCACTTAATAATCATTTAAGTCATGAGAATCTCTAACTTGGGACTATTTATTACCTGGTTCCAAAGTTGATGGTCAGCCACCACCACCCCAAGTCACATGACTGAACTTTGGGTGCTCAGCAACACAACTGCATTTGCAGCCATATGTAGCATTAAGCGGTCACGTTTTTCCGCTTTTACTTCTGTTTTTCAGAAAACCTCCCTACAGCAAACCATGGCTTCGTTTAACAGGTGCGGTTTTTGCTTAACGACTATGGTGGCCACTTTATAACTGCTGCAAAAAAGGTCAGAACAACCATCGTGACTCATAACTGTGATGGTCAAGCTTTATTATGGTCATAAGCTGAGAACTACCTGTATTTTACAAAATGTAAAAAAAAAAATAGGCATCCAGAAAAAAGCTCCACAAGCTTGAAGTGAAAGCATATAACACACAAGTAACCACATCCAATATAGCTTCCTTGGAAAAACTAGGTTTTAAGAACTTTTTTGAAGGAGTTCTTGGAGGCCATCTAAAAGTCGGTGAGGGGCAGGCACTGCAACATAAAAGGCACCTCCTGGGACCAATCAGGTAACACTGCCTAATCAATGGGACCCAGAACATACCAACCCTGTGTTGTGAGTCCGTGCCAGCCACTGGACCCGGCAGCTGAGTCCGGGGAGTCAGAGGAGGAGGAGGGGCCTGGAGAGCCATCAGAGTCAGAGAAAGGCTCTGATGAGCTCCAGGACTTACAATCTGATGAAGAGCCTGGCCCCTCCAATCATGCTCAGGCTGAGACTCAGCTGTGCGGGGAAGCTGAGTCAAACTCTGAGGACTCACAACTGGAAGACATTATAGACGCTCGCAAACGCAGACAGGCAACAAGAGCAGAACAGAGAGAGGCAATGTGGCGACTCCAAGGAGGAGGAGAAGGCATTGAGAAGCCATGCCTTGGGGCTGCATAATAAAAAGAGAAGATGTGGGCGGTGCTGGTTGCTGAAGGCAACCGTTTGCAAAGGAATCAAGTTTCATGGAATCCTGTTTTGTTTGCCTTGCTTGTGAACAATTCTCCATTTGCATCGTGTTTTGTTTGCCTTTGCTTTTGGGACATTTTGCAGGTCTGTATCCAATTAATAAAAGGGGTTTGTTTTCCCTGCATTTCCAGCCTACTTGTTAAAGAGGGGTTTGTCCTTGTGAGTTAATAAGGACTCAAACAGGCTGGGACAGAACACCCTGCCCAATCATACAGGATGGACAGAAACTACAGAAGTTTCTCTCAGATAACCATGCCATGAAAGTTTGTATAGAAGATAACCAGCACCTTGAATTGCACTCAGACGCCCACTGGGAACTAGTGCAGCTTATAAAGCAGAGAGTTACTTGAATGTAATTGCCTATGCTATTGCATTCTGGTTCAGCTGAATCTTCTAAGTGGCCTTCAAGAATTGTTCCATGTAGAGTGTGTTGCAATGATCCACATGCAAGATAGATGCTTTTAGCTTAATGTAATCCTTAAAATAATCTCCAATTATAGCTTAATGTTTTGTACAATCCAGGCCACTGCAATGGGTTCCACAATCATGGTTAAAAAAATTAGGGTTGAGCATTATAATGCCATGTGGCTCCAGTCAATGACTTGATTGAGCCAGTTTGTCTCATGGTTAAGACATCAGGCTAGAAACCGGGAGACCATGAATTCAAGTTCAGCCTTAACCATGAAAGTTGGGTGACCTTGGACCAGTCATTATCTCTCAGGCCAACTCATCTCCCAGGAGGAGGAAGGAGTACTAGATATGCTCACTGCCTTGAGTTGTTTATTAAAATAATAAAGGCAGGATATAAATAAAGCAAAACAAACAAACAAATATTCTCTACTCATTGATATAACAGGGTTAAAACAGCTTCTTCATATGTGTGTTTAGCATAATCAAAGGTAGCCAAGCTAAAAACTTCACAATGCAACAGGAACAGGTCAGCACAATACTTGCACATTTTTGGCAGTTCAGGCGGATTATATCAACTGTAAATAAGAGTTTGTTTGCTTTACTATAACAAAAATTACAGCTTGAGAAAAGTTCAAAAAACATGTTGGGTTTTTTAAACAATGTCTTGATAGCTCTAAATAACAGACCGTATAAAATACCAGAGAGTAGCCACAATGTTTCCTGATGTTTTCCTCCCGCTCCCTTTTTCCTACATATTTTTTGGGACAAATTCCACCTTTTCACACTGGAATTTGCAACTGGCCTGCCAATTTACTTTTAAGTAAACATAAAGGGGAATATTTACAAGGGCTGCTAGGGCTCGCTTCTAAATTGGCTCCTTGCATTTTTTAGAAAGCATGCTCTGGATATGGGTGTGGTTTCCTTGGTTTAACTTTTTAAATTATATAAGCCTTTCTGTAGATAAACAGAACGACTCAGGCACTTTTGGAAAGAGGTGAATAACTTTTTTTATTCGCCTTTTCCCATTCCATGCATGTTTCTCTGTCTCTATCAGGACAATTTTCTTTCCAAATGAAAAAGCTCCAAAGGTTGTTGTTGTCTTCTTTTTTCAGAGCCAGAGAATCTAAACTTAGGCTTTTTTGTAAGCAGTTACGAAACAAAGCACATTGTCTCACACGTAAAGACCTGAGCCAGTAACTCGTAGATTTGAAATTTTCCTTATTGTGCTTCTGAAAGGCTCCAGTAAATTTCACAAGATCTGGACAGTAACTACATAGATACTGGCAAATGTAAGTAAATTTCACAAGATCTGCACAGTTAAGTACATAGATTCTGGGAAATGTATTTTTCAAAAATGTACAGTTAAGGCTTATATGCTATTTATCTAGATTTAAGACATATTTGCACATAGATGTTTACACCCTGGATATACCTATCTACATGTGACAAAAAAATCTTTATTTCAAAAACACTAGAAGATCAAACTACTCCTCAGTTTACACATTTAAACTGGCAAATAATTAGTTCACTTCCTTTCTGGATTTCTCACTAAGTATCTCCTAAATCTCTGTGTCTCTTTCATCCTCTCTGATTCCCTAAACGCTTGCATAGTTCATTTGAGAATCTCAGGGTGTTGTTTTTAATAACCAACACAGGCAACAAGAAATAAATGTGAGAGATTATAATCAGCAAAACATGAAATTGTCTTAAGTGCATTTTGGGAAATCAAGAATGGAATCAGAAAATGTAAGCAATTTTCTAGTGGGCGCCTGAAATACAATCAATGTAATTAAATATATTTTCTCAAGAAATATCACTATATGTTGTGGCTCCGTCTTGTGAGCCCCTCTTATCGGAGGAAGAAGGCTCCGAACATGAAGGAGAGGAGATGGCTAGGCCTCCCTCTCCAGGACCCTCCTCTTTGGCAATGCCTCAGGTGTCTTCCAACGGAGAAGAGATTGACCAGGAGCCAGGTGGTTCTGAGATTGGCCAGGAGCCCGGTGTTTCTCAGATTGGCCAGGAGCCAGGTGTGTTGGATAATGAGGAAGAAAAGTTGTGGCTGGATCCACGCCAGCGTAGGAGCGACAAGCGTGCGCAGCAGAAAAAGAGACGTGCCAGAGATTAAGCTGAGTCACTGGACCACACCCCACAGGCTATAAAAGGGTGGTAGTGGCCATTTGGACCTCTGTGACGGACAAAAGCTGAATCTCTGGCAAAGTAGTGTGCTGTGGCTTTAAACTGTGTGTATTGTTTTTGTTTCTGTGTGTTTGGAGTAAAAGGTCTTGGCAGGCAGCTACGGAGCTGCTGCCAAGTTTCTTATCTGTGAAGTGGTGTCTGGAGAAGTCTTTAACCCTCGGCTGGCTGTTTGGGTGTGTGGGTCGGAACGGGGACAGAACACTATACAGTGATATTCAGACTATTCTTGGCTGATTTAACAAACAAAAGCTAAGGAAGATCAGACCTGATAATGCTTGGATGGATACCATCAAGAAATCCCAGAGCTCTATGCCGGTTTGGAAAGGTTTTGTTTTTTTTAAAGTACTAATCCTACAAAAAGCAAATCATGCCCATATGGTTAGCAAGTAAAATCCATGGATACGTCTATATAGTCATTTGGAGTCAAACTCAGCTCTAGGTGGTCTTTACGTACAAGGATGACTACAATTACTATTACCACTATCTAAAGGGATTAGTCCAATTGATCTGCCCAAAGATAGATATGAGAAAATAAACAACAGAGCAAAACATGCCAGACCTGCCACACTGCGGTATGATCCTGTTTAGGTTTTCAACCAATTCATTCAAGCAATTGTATAATCCTGGATATGCCCTATTCAGACACAACCTCTTACATTCCAAAGCATCCCTGCCAAGTGGAATCTGAAGCATTGTGCAGGCTTAGTAAGCATGATCAATCTTCAATGAGCACTGGGGAAAAGGGAGTGCCCCAAGTATTTCCCCTAAAGTCGAAGCAAACTTTTGGAACATCTGCAAACTTCTGCGTTCCCCAGAGCACCTTGACAATGAGCTTCTGCTTATTTCTCAGTGGCCTCTCTTGGCTCTATTGTTTGAGCTCTCACGAGTTAAACTCACTATTAAAGAAGGCAATACTAGGGATCAGAGCAGGCTTGGGAATTTTAGCATATGATTGGATTTCTCTGTGGTGAACTAGATGAAAGGAATCAGGGGGATGATTTGGGCTGCAAGCTGCCTGTTAAATCAAGCAGTGGAATACAAATCCACACTATTTACCTCTGGCATCTTGCTGCAATGGAACTTGGGAGGTATTGTGAAGATGGATAGCTCCCTTTGTCTTTGGAACTGACAAGGAAGTGCCCTTTGCATTTCTTCATCATGTAATGAGATGACTTAAATGCAGCCTCAGATGCTTTCTGTT
>NW_015393556.1:0-5133 GCF_001527695.2 Protobothrops mucrosquamatus | reverse complement strand
AGACCTCCAGCAGAGTTATTTAAATGTAGAAGATTCTTGCCACTGACTTGGAACCAGGAGTCTGTGGTATCACAGATGGCTTCTTAAGCATTCTAATCAATAAATAAACTGCTAATAAATAATAAGACATCATCATCATAGACCCCCAAATTTAACATGTGAATTTGTCTTTTCTTTCCAATAGTATTAAATTGAGAAGCAGTAATAATTTAAACTCTACAGATAGGTGGTTTTCCAAAAAAATCAGGTAAATTAAATTCCAAAGCATTTTTTACCTATCCAAGCAAACTTACTGCACTAATCAGCCTTCCCTATCCACATGTGTCAAACTCCTACAATTCCCTAGCCATATGAGATTGTGGGAAACTGTAGTTTTTGTCCATTGATAAGGATATCACATATGTCCCTAATTATATTCACAGTAGGAAACTTCATGCAACATTCATACTTAAGACCAGTAAAACTTAAGACATCATCTTTAATCTGATATGTCTAGAGAATCTATAGATCCATATTGCTTAAAACTGAGAAAAAAAACCTTAACATCCAATCGCCCGGCCTTCAGGGTGATTTACAAATCCAATTAAGAGAATTTTTCAGGAAATCTGCCCATGTAATATGGATAACCACACATGTTGATCAAAAAAGTACTATGGTTGCTATGCATAGAAAAAGTTCAAAACTCAATTCCTAATAATTCTCCCTTTTAAAAGCCAGCTACCCATCCTCACTATATTGAACCTATCAGTTCTCTTCAAGCAATGCAGCCTGAAGGACCCAAACAAGATGAAGTTGCAGACAACCTCAAATCATCGCTCTGCAATATCAATCTGAAGGATTGTATTGATTGGAATGAGTATGGCCCAGAATAGCAATTGTGGGGAAAATCTGTAGATAGTCCTGTACTTCTCTACTGCTTCCATCATATACACCGGACTAAATCAGGTCCATTAACTGAATAATGGAGTTGGAAGGGAGCTTGGAGGTCTTCTAATCCAACCCCCTGCTCAAGCAGGAAACCCTAAACCATTTCATTTGTCCAATCTGTTCTTAAGAACCTCCAGTGCTGGAGCACCCACAACTTCTGGAGGCAAGTCATTCCACTGATTAATTGTTCCAACTGTCAGGAGGTTAAACTCCTCAGAAAATCCTGAGAGGTCCAGGAAATGATTCCTTGAGCCCTTCAAATGTAGACATCTCTTTGGCTGCCATGGAAAGGTTTATGGAAAACCACCCATTCTCTTATTCACATTCAGAATGTAAGAAGCACATTATGGGGAAGATATTGTTATGTCCAGATCCAGACTCAGAAGTGGGTGCCCAAAAGAAGAGCCTGGAGAATCTCCTATACCATCTGACCACGATTGTGTGCAAATCCAATGAACTGTATGGCACTAGAGACTGTGAGGCTATAAGGCCAGGCTAGTTGGGGATAATGGGTGCAGATACGAATTACTTACATGCTAACTTGCTTCTGACATGGTGAAATACTGCTGGGTATAATCTTCAGACAGGACTTGGTTTATTCTCTTGTTCATATCTTGCAATGCCCTCATTTCTGCGCTTTAAATTCGGGACTACGTCTCATTAGCATCCCCAAAGTATAAGACTATAAATCCTTGAAAGTACTGTATTGAAAGATTTAAAAATGAAACACACATTCCCTGCCTCTCTTCTTTGCAGGGATACACATAATCAAAACTAATGCATTAGTATTCAGCTTTTCCATCCTTTGCAACCACTCTGGAACCTGTTCTACAAGGCAGTGAGAACACCTTCTTTTTCTGATTAATCTCTCTTCTATTAACACCTCCTGTGTGTTGAGATCAATACAGGAGGCCCCAGTCAATTCAAAATTACCTTTTTCCTCTAAAGACCAAAATGGCCTTTCAAAGGGCATAACAGATTTCATCTCTGGAAGCCCTTTTAATTGCCCAGGTGGGTCTCAGGTTTCAAGTATATTACAATATAAATCTGCTGGTCATCAGCAGGGAACGTCAGCCTCCTCACTACCCCCCTTCCAGTAAATAATTAAATGGTTTAGAGGAGGGAAAAGTCCCAAAGGAGAACCAGTTTACTAAGTAGTTTTGTGATTACAGCACAAGTAGTCCTCGATTTACAAAAGTTCGTTTAGTGACCATTCAAAGTTACAACATCACTGAAAAAGTGACTTATGACCGTTTTTCATCCAACCACTACAGCATCCCCATGGACACATGATCAAAATTCAACAACTTGGCAACTGACTCATATTTATGATAGTTATTGTGTCCCAGGATCTTGTGATCCCCTTTTGCAACCTTCTGACAAGCAAAGTCAATGGGGAAGCCAGATTCACTTAACAACCATGTTACTAATTTAACAAGTGCAGTGATTCACTTAACAAATG
The DNA here is from genome assembly GCF_001527695.2 of Protobothrops mucrosquamatus. Taxonomy (NCBI): domain Eukaryota; kingdom Metazoa; phylum Chordata; class Lepidosauria; order Squamata; family Viperidae; genus Protobothrops; species Protobothrops mucrosquamatus. The sequence continues at coordinate 2,744 of NW_015393556.1, read as the reverse complement.
TGGCAAGAAAAATGGGGCAAAACTCACTTAACAAATATCTCACTTAGCCACAGAAATTTTAGGCTCAATTGTGGTCATAAGTCAAGGACTACCTGTACTAATAACTTTAGTTTTATGTCAAAAGCACAAATCTTTACAAGTAGTCCTCAAGTAGTCCTACAAGTAGTCAACAACCACAATGGAGATCAGATCCATTATAAGTCGTTATGGTGGTCAGTTAAGTCAGACCTGATTTTACAACAGTCATTAAGTGAATCACTACTTATTAAGTAAATCCATGGTCATTAAGTAAACACTTAATGTGGTTGTAAGTGCAAGCCTGTTCTTCTGAATAGGCAATTTCTGCCTCAAACCAGCAAAAATAGCCAGAAATTGTGTTCCTTGTGATCACAGGACAACGCAATTAGTCATATATGCATGTTGGTTACGAAGCACCCCTATTCCAAACACATCATTATTGGGATGCTGCAAAGGTCATAAATGTGAGGAACAGTCAAAAGTGCATGAACCGGACTTTTTTCAGCACTGTTATAATTTTGAACAGTCATTAAATGAATGGATGTAAGCCAAACATACCCAGTTACCTTGTCAGTTTTCCATCATGGGGGAAAAGCCTGAAAAACACTTTGACAAAATTCTGTTAATAGTTTCTCATTCTGCAAATAACTTACTCTGTACTTTTGAAAGGAACACCATGATAGAGATCATCCTTAAGACAGGCCACAGTGGAGAAGGAAATCAAAAGTAGTTGATTTGGCAAAATTTATGCATTCAGAAAATAGAGTTAAGTGACAAAAACTTTAGCAGTGACTCAACCCTCACTTTTCCAGAACCAGCTGCCTGGTTTCTTGGGGGGGGGGGAATACAAAACAACAACAACAGGCAGATGGTTATTCTCTCAGTGACAGTTGTTTTTCTAGTCAGAAGAACATCAAGAAAATCTGGAGTATTTCCTCCATCTGCTGGCCTTCTCATGACCATCTGCAGCTTCTGTTCTGATTCCTGTTTTGCTAGTAGAATTTATGTAAACCAATCCAGAACTAGCACCAGCAGATTGTTTTATTTCACCTTTCTATTCCTATTCATTTTGTAAATCTCCCATGCATTATTTATTTTTATATGTAATTTTATTGGCTGTCCTTCCAAACATGGCATCCTACAAAACATCAACTAAACTAAGTATACAATGCAATACCTTTTTTCCCTTTATAACTGTGCACAAATATGAACAATTATCTGATGTATTCTCCTACCTTCCTATTCTTCTCGAATTGAATCCTTATTTCTGTATTTTCAAATGAAATAAATACTCAACTACACAGATTATCCTCTCCTTTCCTAGAATCAAATAAATATTTTGAATTCCATCCTCAAATGAAGCCAACAGACGAGAGAAACTAGTATTCTTTGGCAGGAAGCATTGTCCCAAACCCACCTATAAGAGTCCTTAAGAATAATCACATATGAACAAATGCATAAGACATCATGGACAGAATGAAATTCTCAGAAAGGTGGGTAGAATTTAACCTTTGCCCAATGCAGTACTCTGCTTTTTATCAATAGCCTATTTGTCTTTAACAGTCAGTGTAGAACACATTTCATCATGATTAAGCCTTCAAAACCTTGTTGTATCTTTTTATGACCAGAGAACATCTATCATTAAGCAATGCAATCTTTTAAGTGAATCACACCCAATTTTATGAACTTTTTGCCATTGTCATTAAGTGAATCATCACAATTGTTAAGCAAATCAAGTGGTTATTAAGTGCATCCAGCTTCCTCCATTGACTCTGCTTGTCAAACCCCTCCTAAGGAGGTCACAAATGGCATTCATGCGATCCCAGGATGCTACGATTGTTGTAAATATATCCCGGTTGCCAAGCACCTGAATTCTGATCATGTGACCACAGAGACGCTGCAACACTCATAAATGTGAGATCAATCATCAGTTATCTTTTTACAATGCTGTCATAAGTGCAAACAGACATTAAGGAAATGGTTGTAAGTCAAAGACTACCTGTGTTAAATTGATACTCAGCATTTCAGAATACATTCATATTGTTCCCAGTCATTAATTTTTATATAGGAATTTCCCTTTGCATTTAGTATTTGTGTATTCATTAGTCATTACTATTTAATGAATTAATTTCTTTGTGTAAAGCAAAAAGCAAAGATGCAAATCTTCTCCATTCTCGATTTGTTTTTCAAAAACAACGTCAACAAAGACCACTCCTTTGTTTAAAAAATCCTATGTAATTTTCAGTGTAAAAAATGAACATTAGATTAACTTAATAATAATTTTTAATAATGATTAACTTTATTATTATAATCAGTAACTGTATCTATGCACAATTTGAAGGAAATCTGAACTTGAAATTATAGAATTTTATAAAAATAAAATTGGGCATTATAAAAATCTAAAATACCCCAAATACCCAGAATTTATTAAATTACAAAACTAGTAAAACTTACCAGTCACTAAAAACAAAACCAAAAATTTTTTAATTTGGTTAAAATTGTAGGTTACTTAAGCAGCAACTGTAGTATGATAAAGATATATGATGTTATTAACCAAGTGTTACTTAATATTGTAAATTATTAAAATGATACAAGGACCATGAGGATTAGAAACAGGGAAAAGTGAACTATTTTGCAATGAAGAGCAGGCCAATGAAGCAAAATTTAATGATTCTCTAGGTCAGTGATGGCAAACCTTTTAGAGACCGAGTGCCCAAACTGCAACC
>NW_015393555.1:8861-17477 GCF_001527695.2 Protobothrops mucrosquamatus | reverse complement strand
CCCCCTAAATCAACCCTCTACCATTTCCGACAAACGGCTGTCCGGTCTCTTCTGGACAACTCCCAGCGGGGAAGGTGGAAGGGACCTTGGAGGTCATCTAGTCCACCCCGCCCTGCTTGATTTCCAGCGACTCCCCTCCACACCTCAGATGGGGGAAGGAAAGGCAAAAAACCTGACGCCGGGACAGGGGTCGGACTAGATGACCTCTAAGCTCCTTTCCAACTCTGCCGTCCTTCCAGTGGGGAAGGGGGAAGGGACCTTGGAGGTCCTCTAGTCCAACCCTCTCCCCCCACCAGCGACTCCCCTCCAGAACTGAGGTTGGGGGGGGAGGGGGCGAGGCCAAAAAACCCGACGCCGGGACAGGGGTTGGACTAGATGACCTCTAAGCTCCTTTCCAACTCTGTCATTCTCTGATTCTGTAAGGCTCTCCTCTCGGCCCGCTGCGAAGGAGCCCCGGAGAGCCGCTCTCCCCCCACACTTGGGGGGGGCGGGGTGGGGGGCCGGGCGGGGGTCGGAGGTCATCTAGTCCATCCCCTTCTAAATCAACCCTCTACCATTTCCGACAAACGGCTTGTCCGGTCTCTTCTGGACAACTTCCAGTGGGGGAAGGTGGAAGGGACCTTGGAGGCCATCTAGTCCAACCCTCTCCCCCCACCAGCGACTCCCCTCCAGCAGGAAGCCCTTACAGAATCATGGCATGAGAGAGTTGGAAGGGACCTCGAAGGTCATCTAGACACCCCCCCCGCGCTCAAGCAGGAGACCCTTACAGAACCACAGACATACAGAGACGGAAGGGTCCTCGGAGGTCATCTAGTCCAACCCCCCTAAATCAACCCTCTACCATTTCCGACAAACGGCTGTCCGGTCTCTTCTGGACAACTCCCAGCGGGGAAGGTGGAAGGGATCTAGGAGGTCCTCTAGTCCAACCCTCTCCCCCCACCAGCGACTCCCCTCCAGAGCTGAGGTTGGGGGGGGAGGGGGCGAGGCAAAAAAACCTGACGCCGGGACAGGGGTCGGACTAGATGACCTCTAAGCTCCTTTCCAACTCTGCCGTCCTTCCAGTGGGGAAGGTGGAAGGGACCTTGGAGGCCCTCTAGTCCAACCCTCTCCCCCCCACCAGCGACTCCCCTCCAGAGCTGAGGTTGGGGGGGGAGGGGGCGAGGCCAAAAAACCCGACGCCGGGACAGGGGTCGGACTAGATGACCTCTAAGTTCCAACTCTGCCGTCCTATGATTCTGTTAAGGCTCTCCTCTCGGCCCGCTGCGAAGGAGCCCCGGAGAGCCGCTCTCCCCCCACACTTGGGGGGGGCGGGGTGGGGGGCCGGGCGGGGGTCGGAGGTCATCTAGTCCATCCCCTTCTAAATCAACCCTCTACCATTTCCGACAAACGGCTTGTCCGGTCTCTTCTGGACAACTTCCAGTGGGGGAAGGTGGAAGGCACCTTGGAGGTCATGTAGTCCACCCCGCCCTGCTTGATTTCCAGCGACTCCCCTCCAGACCTCAGATGGGGGAAGGAAAGGCAAAAAACCTGACGCCGGGTCAGGGGTTGGACTAGATGACCTCTAAGCTCCTTTCCAACTCTGCCGTCCTTCCAGTGGGGAAGGTGGAAGGGACCTTGGAGGTCCTCTAGTCCAACCCTCTCCCCCCACCAGCGACTCCCCTCCAGAACTGAGGTTGGGGGGGGAGGGGGCGAGGCCAAAAAACCCGACGCCGGGACAGGGGTCGGACTAGATGACCTCTAAGTTCCAACTCTGCCGTCCTATGATTCTGTNGGGTGAGGGGGGAGGGGATGCGGGGTGGTGGGGGTGTCGACCGATCCAACTCGGCCGCCCCCCCGAGGACGGGTGCAGGTGAGCCCCCCCCCACGGCGTCCCAGATGTGCCGGCGGGGGCTTTTGCTGCAGCAGCTGAAAATCCCACGGAGCAGCCGGCAGCTGCTGACCTCCGCTTGGTGTGTGTGTGTTTGTGTGTGTGAGGGGTGTCGACCGATCCAAGCCCGGCTGGAGGGGGGTGGGCGACAGACCCGGGCCGCGCGGCAACCTGCCCCCGACTGCCTCCCCCAGGAGCGCGAGTTGGCCCTGCAGAGGATCGCCGACGACCGCCGGCAGCACCGAACCGGGGCGACCACCCCTCGGCCTGTCCCGGGCCGCGCGCCGCCAGACGGGACGGAGACCCCCGGAGAGGCGCAATGCCTGCTCGTGGTGAGGAGACACAACGGACACACACACACACACGCCCCCTTAGTAGCCCGCAAAAGAGTAGCAAGTCAACTCCAAGGATGGGAGGAGGAAGGGCTGCCGGCGGGCTCCGGGCTGACAGCGGAATCCGGGCGGGGTGTGTCTGTGTGTGTGTGGGGGGGGGGGGTAAACAAATTCCGGGCACGGCTCAGCGGTATCTCCCTCCTTTCTCTTTCTCCTTCTCTCTGTTTTTCTCTTTCTCTTTCCGTTCTCTCTCTCTTCCTTTTTCTCTTTTTTCATTCTCTTTCTTTTTCTCATTCTCTTTCCCTCTTTTTCTTTCTTTTCTCTCTGTTTTCCCTTTCGCTTTCTTTTTCTCATTTTTTTTCTCTATTTCCCTTCTCTCTCTCTTTCTCTCTTTCTCATTCAATTTCTGTCTTGTTCTCATTCTTTTTCTCTTCCTCTTATTCTTTTTCTCATTCATGTTCTTTTTTCTCTTTTCTTTTTTCTCTTTCTCTTTCTCATTCTCTTTCTCATTCTATTTCGTATTCTCTTTCATTCACTTTCTCTTTCTTTTTCATTCTTTTTCTCATTCTTTCCCTCTTTTTCTTTTTCCTCACTTTTTCCCTTTCGCTTTCTTTTTCTCATTCTCGTTCTCTTTTTTCTCTTTCCCTTTTCCGTCTCTCTTTTTTTTCGTCTTCTTTCACTCTTTCTATTTCTTTTTCTCCTTCTCTTTCCCTCTCCTTTTCTCCTTCTCTTTCCCTTTCTCTTTCTTTTTCTCATTCTCATTCTTTTTCCTCTTTCTCTTGCCTTTCTTCTTTCTCTTTCTCTTTCTTTTTCATTCTCTCTCTCTTTTCCTCTTTCTCATTCTCTTTCTCTCATTCTCTTCCCCCCCCCTTTCTCTGTTTCCTCCCAGATCCGCCTGCCCAGCGGGGTGTCTGTCCGCAGGAGCTTCCCGGCCGACACCCCTCTGCAGAGTGTCCAGCGGTTCCTCTTGACCCAGAACCCGGAGCTCTCGCCCGCCTGCTGCTTCCTGCAGGGCATCCCCAAACGGCGCTTCGGGCCGGCTGACCTGCCCCGCTCACTGCTGGCGCTGGGCCTGGCCCCGGGGGCCACCCTCTGCATCGTCGACCCGGCCCCGGGGGCCACTTCGCCCTGCCCCGCCCAACCGGAGCCGCTCACCGCGGAGGGAAGCTCCTGCCCGCAGGGGGCCGGGCAGCCGGCGGAACTCACCCCGGGCCCCCCGCAGGAGGGTCTCCCAAGCCGGCCCCGAGGCGGGGAGCCTGCCGCCCTGGCCCCCCATCGCTGGGGTGAGCGAGCTGCCAGCAGCGAGGCCTGGGGGGGCTTCCTTCCGGTCGAGCTTAGTAAACGCCGGGGTCACCGCCTCGATTGTGGGGATCCTTCGCCCCTCATCTGTGCAGTGAAGGGGGTCTGGGGGAGGGTCTTTTGCCTGTCGCAGGAAGGATGGAGTTGGGGGCTGCAGGGTGAGAGACTGGGTGGGGCTCTCTGCCTTCCCCTACTCCCTCCCTCTCCCCCTCGCAGGGCAGGACCCCCTGTCTCTGCGGCTTCGAGAACGGTAGGTGCGGCTGCCGATGCGCTCTGCTTCTCGTGACCTCCGCTTTTGGGGCGGGGGTGTGTGTGTGTCTCTGACAGGCAGGGGGCAGAAGCTGGACTCCGAGGAGCCCATGGAGCAGGACCAGCCGGCCGCCACCGGGGGGGAAGAGCGGGCAGGGCCAGGTCAGTCCGGGGGTTCCGGGAGGCTGGGAGGGAAAAACGGGCGCCCGCCAAAGAGAGGGAGGACGCCCCGAAGCCCCCCTTGGAAGAGGCAACCGCCTTGGGAGGGGTGGTGAGGCTGCTTTGGGGGGTCCCTCACCCACTCCTCTCCTTCCTGTTCGAAGGGGTGCTGCCCACTGGCCCGGACGACGCTGTGGGGTCCCAGCATCCGTGGCCGCAGGAGGGCAACCGACTGCGGTAGGCATGTTCAGTTTTGGGGTGGGCCCGGGGTGCCATCGGCTACCACGGGCAGGCGCAGAAGGGGGGCTGGGGTGGGCTGCCTGAAAGACCTGTCCTCTTTTGCCCCCCCCCCACAGGGAAGCCGAGGGAAGCAACCCAGGACCCCCGGAATTGCCCCTGGCGGTCGCCCGGGCGGCTGAGCAGCGCCGCCTCCGAGCGGCCGCGCGGAGAGAGAGCAACGAGCTGGCGTCGGCTGCCCCTACGGCCGTTGCGGCCCACCCGGTGCCTTCGCTGTTCCGGCTGTCCCTGCAGGGCGCCACCGCCCTCCTCTCAGGTAGAGGCCGCCCCCCTCCCTCCGCTCGAGCGAGGGGCTGGACTAGAAGACCTCCGAGGTCCCGTCCAGCTCTTCTCTATTCTGCTCTACCCCACACACACAAGATTCTGAGTGGCCCACCCGCCTCTCTGCCCCTCCAGCTCCCAGCAAGCAGTACTGTGGCAGCCTGGCCTCGCTGCCCCCCGGGCTGGCCCGCCTCCTGCTGGAGCACCTGGTGCGGAAGGCGCTGCTCCACCCGCGCAGCCTGCGGCTCTTCTCCGGCTGCCCCCTGCAGACCCTCTGCCTCGACTGCTACCCGTACGCCACCAACCAGCTGCTGGCCGGGCTGCCGGCCTTCCCCGGCCTGCGTCAGCTGAGCTTGTTCTCCTGCGCCCTCATCACAGGTGAGAGGGGAACCACAGGCCACTGACCGGGAAGCGGTCTGCGCTGCCCTGTCTGCCCCTTTCGGGAGGACAATTGAGGAGGGGAAGCGGAACGTTGGGGGGCTTTACGGGGTCCTCGCCTCCCCGAGGAACAGATGTTGGGCTCGGGAGAAGAATAATAAAGTTGGAAGGGACCTTGGGAGGTCATCTAGTCCAACCCCCCCTGGGGGTGCAGGCTGAGTTGAGCAGCCCCCTCGCCTTTCCCTCCTCCCAGACCAGGGCCTCTCGGTCGTGCAGCGTCTCCCGCGCCTGCAGCACCTGAACCTCTCGGCCTGCGTGAAGCTGACCGACAACTGCCTGCGGTTCCTGAAAGGTTTGTCTGATACACACACACACACACACACACACACACACACAGAGTTTCAGTCAATCAGAATAGAGTTGGAAGGGACCTCGGAGGTCATCTAGTCCGACCCCCTGCTCGAGCAGGAGACCCTTACAGAATCATAGAATGGCAGAGTTGGAAGGGACCTCGGAGGCCATCTAGTCCGACCCCCTGCTTGAGCAGGAGATCCTGACAGAAGCATAGAATAACAAGAGTTGGAAGGGACCTCGGAGGTCATCTAGTCTGACCCCTTGCTCCAGGAGGAGACCCTACACACCATGATAGAGTTGGAAGGGAGCTCGGAGGCCATCTAGTCCGAACCCCTGCTTGAGCAGGAGACCCTGATGGAATCATAGAATGGCAGAGTTGGAAGGGACCTCAGGGGTCATCTAGTCCAGCCCCTTGCTCAAGCAGGAGACCCTTACAGAATCACCGAATGACAAGAGTTGGAAGGGACCTTGGAGGTCATCTAGTCCGATCCCCTGCTCGAGCAGGAGACCCTGACAGAAGCATAGAATGGCAGAGTTGGAAGGAACCTCGGAGGTCATCTATTCTAACCCTATGCCATTTCAGACAAGTGGCTGTCCGCTCTCTTCTGGATGACTGAAGCAGCCACGACTTCTGGTGGGAAGGAGTTCCACTGGTTAATGGTCCTGACTGTTCGGAAGTTTCTCCTTAATCCCAGGTTGCTTCTCTCCCTTGATTAGTTTCCCTCCGTTGTTTCTCGTCTCGCCTTCTGGTGCTGTGGAAAATAAGTCGACCCCCTCCTCCTCTTTGGGGCAGCCCCCCCAAATACTGGAAGATGGCTACCCTGTCCCCCCCCCCAATCCTTCTTTTCTCCAGACTGGCCATTCCCAGTTCCCGCAGCCGTTCTTCATATGTTTTAGTCTCCAGGCCTTTAATCATCTTACTTGCTCTTCTTTGCACTTCTTCCGACGTCTCAACATCTTTTTTTTGTGTGTGATGTGGGGACCCAAACTGGGTGCCGGTATTCCAGGTGTGGCCTTACTAAGGCTTTACAAAGCGGTGCAAAGACTTGATGTGGTTTTGATCTTAGGCCTCTGTTTATACCCCCGAGGATTGTATTCGCTTTTTTTGGCTGCCGCCGCACACGGCCAACTCATGTTTTAAGTAATCGTCCACTGGGACTCCGAGGTCCCTCTCACAGTGGCTGTTTTTGAGCTAGACTCTACTCCAGCCTTTGGTTTTTCCCACCCAGGTGTAAAACACGCTTTTCTCCACCTGAAATGTCACTTTTGTTGGGGAGGGTCTTCTCCTTAAGGAGGATGGAGGATCCCCTTTTCTCGCCAGTCCAGAGATTTACGCTTTCGGTGGAGCCATTTATTGCAGGATGGTGGCATTACATCCCGAGTGACGGGCCAAAATCCGGAACTGCAGATAGGAGAGGAGGGAGGGGCTTGTGAAGAAGCTTAAGGGGGCACCTCCCACCCCATCTAGCCCCTCCCACCCCATCTAGCCCCTCCTCTCCTTTCCACAGGGCTGCCGGAGTTGTCGCACCTGGCCCTGGACCAGACCCACGTCTCCGACTCCGGCCTGGCGGAGTTCCTCCGGGGGGCTCCCCCTGCCCTCTCCCACCTGAGTCTCAACTGGACGGGGGTCACGGACCGCACCCTCCAGCTCCTGCCCCAGTGCGCCCCCCAGCTCTGCGAGCTGAGCCTGAAGCAGACGGGCGTAAGTGGGGGAGCTCGGACGCTGCTCCGGGGGGGGGGCTTCAGGAGGGGGTGAGCGGGATGGGGCCGACGCCTCTCCAACAGCATCGGGTGGTGTCCCCAGATCAGCGACGTGTCTCCCCTGCGGTGCTCGGAGGCCCTGCAGAGGCTGTTCCTGGACGGCACCCGCGTGAGCGAAGCCTCCCTCCGGACCCTCTCCTCCCATCCGGCCCTGGGCTGCTTGACCCTCTCGGGCGTCCACTCGGTCGACGGGAACCGGGCTCTGGAGCTGGTCTCAGGTACAGGCCGGAGCTGGTCTTAGCTGGACGCCCAGGGGGCAATCGGGGGGTCTCCGTTCCACCTTGGCTGAGCCGGGCTGGCCCTGCAGAGCTCCTGTTGCCACTCTCCCAAGTGGCCAGCAGAGGGCGGCGGCTTCCATCTGTGGCGTCCCCCCAAGTGGCCAGCAGAGGGCGGCGGCTTCCATCTGTGGCGTCCCCCCAAGTGGCCAGCAGAGGGCGGCAGCTGGCATCTGCTTCAATAGTGAGGTGGGAGAAAGAATGAGAAGGAAAGAAAGAAAGAAGGAAGGAAGGAAGGAAGGAAGGAAGGAAAGAAAGAAGGAAAAGGAAGAAAGAAAGGAAGAAAGAAAAGGGAGGGAGGGATAGGTTGGAGGAAGAAAGGAACGAAGGAAGGAAGGAAGGAAAGAGAAAGGAAGGAGATTGGAGAGAGGGAGGGAGAAAGAAAGGAAAGAAGGGGCTGGGAGGGAGGGAAATAAGGAAGGAAGGGATAAGGTGGAGGAAGAAAGGAAAGAGGGAGAAAAGGAAGGAGGGGGAGGGAGAAGGAAGGAAGGAAAGAAGGGAAGGGAGGAAGGAGTAGATTGGAGGAAGGGAGGGAGGGAAAGCAGGAAGGGATAGCTTGGAGGAAGGAAGGAAAGGAGCAAGGAAAGGAAGGCGGGAGACGGAGAAGGAAGGGAAGGGATGAAGGAGGTAGATTAGAGGGAGGGAGGGAGGGAGGGAGGAGTTAGATTGGAGGAAAGAAGGAAGGAAGGAAAGTAATGAAAGAAAAGAAAGGGAGGGAGAAGAGGGAGGGAGGGAGGTAATGAAAGAAGAGGGAGAGAGGAAGTAAGGGAGGGAGGGAGGAAGGAAGAAGATGGATTGGAGGGAGGGAGGGAGGGAGGGAGGTAAGTAATGAAAGAAAAGGGAGAGGAAGAAAGGAAGGGAGGAAGGGAGGTAATGAAAAGAGAGGAAGGAGATAGATTGAAGGAAAGAAGGAAGGAAAGTAGTGAAAGAAAAGAGAAAGAGGGAGGGAGGAAGGAAGGGAGGGAGGGAGGAAGGTAATGAAAGAAGAGGGAGAGAGGAAGAAAGGGAGGGAGGGAGGAAGGCGATAAATTGGAGGAAAGGAAAGTAGTGAAAGAAAAGAAAGGAGAGGGAGGGAGGAAGGAAGAAGATGGATTGGAGGGAGGGAGGGAGGGAGGTAATGAAAGAAAAGAGGGAGAGGAAGAAAGGAAGGGAGGAAGGGAGGTAATGAAAAGAGAGAAAGGAAGGAGATAGATTGGAGGAAAGAAGGAAGGAAGGAAAGTAATGAAAGAAAAGGGAGGGAGGGAGAAAGGAAGGGAGGGAGGAGATAGATTGGAGGAAAAGGAAGGAATAATGAAAGAAAAGAGAAAGGAGAGAGGGAGGGAGAAAGGAAGGGAGGAAGGAAATGAAAGAAAAGAGAAAGGAGAGTGGAAGGGAGGAAGGAAGG
>NW_015393555.1:6152-8624 GCF_001527695.2 Protobothrops mucrosquamatus | reverse complement strand
GGCACAAAGGGGGGGAGGGCTCTCCGAAAGACCGCCAGGGGGCCATGAAGCCGCCCTTCTCCCAGATTGGATCCCGGTGATTGGAACCCAGGGCCAGAAGGGCGTCCTCTGCCTTATCCGGGTGGGAAGAGGGAAGGGAAGGGAAGAGATGGGAAGGGAAGGTACTGTATATGGATGGAGAGGAGAGGGGAGGGAGGGAGGGAAGGAAGAGGAAGGAAAGAAGCAGGAAAGAAAGGAACAAAGAAAGAGAAAGGGAGAAAGGAAGGAAGGAAGGAAGGGAAAAAGCAAAAAAGAGAAAGAAAGGGAGGGAGGGAAGGAAAAGAGAAATCAAGAAAAAGAAAAAGGAAGCAAAGGAAAGAAAAAGAAAAAAGAAAGAAAGAAAAAAGGGAGGGAGGGTGTGAGAAAGGAAGGAAAAAAGAGCAAGAAAGAAAATAGAAAGAAAGGGAGGGAGGGAGCAACAGAAACAAAAAGAAAAAGAAAGAAAGGGAGGGAGCAAGGGAAAGAAAGAAAGAAAGAAAGAAAAAGAACGAAAAGAAGGGAGGGATCAAGGGAAAGAAAGAAAGAAAGAAAGAAAGAAAGAAAAAAGAAAGAAAGAAAGAAAGAAAGAAAAAGAAAAGAGAGGGATCAGGGGAAAGAAAGAGAAAGAAAGAGAAAGAAAGAAAGAAAAAGAAAGAAAGAAGAAGGGAGGGAGCAAGGGAAAGAAAGAAAAAGAAAGGGAGGGATCAAGGGAAAGAAAGAAAGAAAAGAAAGAAAGAAAAGAAAGAAAGAAAAAGAAAGAAGAAGGGAGGGAGCAAGGGAAAGAAAGAAAAAGAAAGAAGGGAGGGAGCAAGGGAAAGAAAAAGAAAGAAAAAGAAAGCGAGGGAAAGAAAGGGAGGGAGCAAGGGAAAGAAAGAAAAAGAGAAAGAAAGAAAGAAAAAGGGAGCAAGGGAAATAAAAAAAGAAAGTGAGGGAAAGAAAAGAGGGAGGGAGGAAGGAAGGAAGCAAGGGAAAGAAGAGAAAGGAAAAGAAAGAAAAAAGGAAGGAAGGAAAGAAAGAGGAAAGAAGAAAGGAACAAAAAAAGAAAGAAAGAACAGTCCTTCCGAGAGCCCCCCCCGTTGAGGGTGCCCACCACCCTCCCGACTCGCCCCCCCTCCTCACGGACTGGGGGGGGCTGGGTCTCTTGCAGGCTGCGGCGCCTCTTGCTGGCGCACACGCGGGTGACGGACGAGGGCCTGCCCCACCTCCGGGCCCTGCCGCTTCTGGAGGAGCTGCGCCTGGACCGCCTGTCCGTCTCCAGCGCCCCTGTGGCCCACTGCCTGGCCGGCCTCCCTCACCTGCAGGTATGCCCGGGGGGGAGGGGGTCCCTCACAGCCGGCCCTTCGGGGCGGGGCAGCACACCTCTTACGACGCTTCGCTTAGTGGCCGGGCAAAGTTAGAACGGCACCGGAAAGAGGGACTCGGGACCCTTGTTCACACTCGTATTGATGACGGTCTCGTAGGGTCCTGGGGTCCCGTGATCAAAATTCGGACGCTCGGCAGCCGACTCGTATTTATGACGGTCGCAGCATCCCGGGGTCCCGGGATCTAAATTCGGACACTCGGCAACTGACTCATATTTATGATGGTCAGAATGTCCTGGGTCCCGTGATCAAAATTCAGACACTCGGCAACCGACTCCTATTTATGACGGTCGCAGTGTCCCGGGGTCCCATGATCAAAATTAGGATGCTTGTCAACCGACTCCTATTTATGACGGTCGCAGCATCCCGGGGTCCCATGATCAAAATTAGGACGCTTGGCAACCGACTCGTATTTATGACGGTCACAGCATTCCGGGGTCATATGATCATAATTCAGACGCTCTGCAACCGATTCGTATTGATGACGGTCGCAGCGTCCCGGGGTCTCGTGATCAAAATTCAGACACTCGGCAACCGACTCGTATTTATGACGGTCGCAGCTTCCTGGGGTCACGTGATCAAAATTCAGATGCTCGGCAACCGACTCGTATTTATGATGGTCAGAGCGTCCCCGTAGTCACGGGATCAAAATTCGGACGCTCAGCAACCGACTCGTATTTATGACAGTCGCAGCATCTCGGGATCAAAATTCAGACGCTCGGCAACCGACTCATATTTATGATGGTCAGAGCGTCCCCGTAGTCACGGGATCAAAATTCGGACGCTCAGCAACCGACTCGTATTTATGACGGTCGCAGCATTCCGGGATCTCGGGATCAAAATTCAGACACTCGGCAACCGACTCGTATTTATGACGGTCGCAGCTTCCTGGGGTCACATGATCAAAATTCAGACGCTCGGCAACCGACTCGTATTTATGATGGTCAGAGCGTCCCCGTAGTCACGGGATCAAAATTCGGACGCTCAGCAACCGACTCGTATTTATGACGGTCGCAGCGTACCGGGGTCTCGTGATCAAAATTCAGACACTCGGCAACCGACTCATATTTATGACGGTCGCAGCTTCCTGGGG
>NW_015393555.1:0-5151 GCF_001527695.2 Protobothrops mucrosquamatus | reverse complement strand
GTATTTATGATGGTCAGAGCGTCCCCGTAGTCACGGGATCAAAATTCAGATGCTCGGCAACCGACTCGTATTTATGACGGTCACAGCATCCCGGGGTCATATGATCAAAATTCAGACACTCGGCAACCGACTCGTATTTACGATGGTCGGAGTGTCCTGGGGTCAGGTGATCAAAAGTCAGACGCTCAGTGACCGATTCGTATTTATGACGGTCGCAGCTTCCTGGGGTCACAGGATCAAAATTCAGATGCTCGGCAACCGACTCGTATTTATGACGGTCGCAGCCTCCCAATGCCACCTCCGTCGCTCTCTGGGCCAGCCGGTCTTGAGGAATTGCCCAGAGAGCAGTGAAGGGGGTTCTGGGCCTGCTGACAACGTGGTTTTGCCCGCTCTTTCCTAGGTGCTGAGTCTCGCCGGCACGGCCGTTGGAGACCCCGTGGCCAGGCAGGGCCTTGCTGGGTGCCGGCACCTGCTGAAACTCAACCTGAGCAACACCCGCCTGACTGACCGAGGTAAAGGCTGGACCCCCCAAAAGAATCGGGGGGGCCCTCCTTCCTTCGGTCTGCCTCCCTCACCCCCTCCTCTTTTCGGCAGGGCTCCGCTTCCTGGCCCACCTGCCCCTCGTCCAGCTCAACCTGGACGGCTCGGGGGTGACGGCTGCCGGCGTGGCTGAGCTCGTGGCCGCCTGCCCCTCCCTCAACCACGTCCGGAGCAGCCGCCTGAGGGTCTTATCCCCGGAAGAGTTGCCGGACGAGGAAGAGCCCGGCCACTAGGCGGCCCGTCGATCCTGGCGCTCACCGGGGAGGTGTTTGACGCCCCGGCCAGCTTCTCCAGGAACAAAAGCTGGAAGGGAGCTGGGAGGTCATCCAGTCCAACCCCCTGCTCGAGCGAGAAGCCCTTAAAGAATCGGAATGACAGCGGGAAGGGAGCTGGGAGGTCATCTAGTCCAACTCACCGCCCAAGCAAGAGACCCTTACATAATCATAGAATAATAGAGCTGGAAGGGAGCTCGGAGGTCATCTAGTCCAACCCCCTGCTCGAGCGGGAGATCTTTACAGAATAATGGAATAACAGGTGGAAGGGTCCTCGGAGGTCATCTAGTCCAACTCACCGCCCAAGCGAGAGACCCTTACAGAATCATAGAATGACAGAGGTGGAAGGGACCTTGTAGGTCATCTAGTCCAGCCCCCTGCTCGAGCAGGAGACCCATACAGAATGACAGAATAACAAGAGTGTGAAGGTACCTTGGAGGTCATCTAGTCCAACCCACCGTTCAAGCAAGAGACCCTTACAGAATCACAGCATGACCGAGGTGGAAGGGGCCTTGGAGGTCATCTAGTCCAACCCCCTGCTCGAGCAAGAGATCCTTCCAGAATGACAGAGCTGGAAGGGACCTCGGAGGTCATCTAGTGCAACCCACTGATCAAGCAGGAGACCCAGAATCACAGAGGTGGAAGGGACCTCGGAGGTCATCTAGTCCAACCCACTGCTCGAGCAGGAGACCCTTCCAGAATGACAAGAGCTGGAAGGGACCTCGGAGGTCATCTAGTCCAACCCACTGCTCAAGCAAGAGACCCTTACAGAATCACAACATGACCGAGGTAGAAGGGACCTCGGAGGTCATCTAGTCCAACCCCCAACTCCAGCAGGAGACCCTTCCAGAATGATAAGAACTGGAAGGGACCTCGGAGGTTATCTAGTCCAACCCCCTGCTCGAGCAGGAGACCCTTCCAGAATGATAAGAGCTGGAAGGGACCTCGGAGGTCATCTAGTCCAACCCCAACCTGCTCGAGCGGGCTTTTCTCGGGAGAAATTGCAACCGAGCAGGGAGGGGGCTGCCTGGCTACAGACCCCCGCTCGGCCTTTTGAGGATCAGCAGAAAAGAGGGGAGGGTCGGCAGCACGTTTCCTTACTCCCCACAGTTAGGGGGGAGTAAGGAAAGCCCCCCACCCTGGAGTTCAGGGGTGTGTGCAGGGAGAGCCAAGGGGAAACCGCAACCTTTGTGCCTTTTAACCCTGGTGTCCAATAAAACAGTGCCTTGTTTTAACTCTTGTGTTGAACTGGATGTGGCCTTTCCTTCCCCCCCCCCGGTGTGGGGGGCAACGGGGGGGGGCTTCTTTCTGAGGAGGTCAGCAAGGACAGGGTCTCCCCCCCCCCGGTAGAGCCACACGCCCTGGCCTTCCTCACCCCAAGGGTCCAGGAGGAATGAGGGGAGGGCAGGCTGCCCCCCCCCCAAGAGCCGGGCGTTGCTCCTGGTTTAGTGCCGGGGGGGGGGCTTGTGGAGGAGGAGGAGGACTGGGGGGGGTCCCTGGTGCTCTTGCTCTTGATTTCCTTGCAGACGTCTCATGACCCAGCTAGGGAACGTCATCAGTGCTGGGAGGAGGAGGAGGAAGGAAGGAAGGAAGGAAGGAAGGAAGGAAGGAAGGAAGGAAGGAAGGAACTGTGGGGTCCCTGGTGCTTTCCGAGCTGGGTGGTTTCCTTGCAGACGTTTTATGACCCAGCTAGGTGACATCATCAGTGCTAGAAGGGAAGAGGAGGAGGAGAAGGAAGGACGGGGGGGGGGAGGAGGAGGAGGAGGAGGAGGAGGAACAGGAGGGGACACACACAGACAGACACACATAGACACACACAGAGAGAAAGACACACGCAGACATACACACACACACAAACACACACACAGACAGATACAGAGACACAGGCAGACACACACAAACACACACACAGACACAGATACAACAAGACACACATACACACAGAGACACACATAGACAGACAGACACAGACACACACACAGAGACACAGATAGAAACAGACACACACAGACACAGACAGATACACATATAGACAGACAGATAGACACACAGAGACAAACACACACACAGAAACACACACACACACAGACACACACACATAGATACACACAGACACAAGACATACAGATACAGACAGACAGAGATACAGACACACAGAGATACACATGGACACAAAGACACACATACAGACACACACACATAGACAGACACACACACACAGAGAGAGAGACATACACACACATAGACAGACAGACAGACAGACAGACAGATACAGAGACACATAGGCAGACACACCAGACACACACACAGACATACACAGATACACAAGACACACAGACACACACAGACACACATATAGACAGACACACACACACAGAGACACAGATAGAAACAGACACACACAGACACAAACACACAGAGACACACAGACAGACAGACAGACACAGATAGTCAGACACACAGAGACAAACACACAGAGACACACACAGAGACACAGATACACACAGACACACACAGAGATACAGACAGACATAGATATACAGACAGACACAAAGACACACACAGAGACACACACACATAGACAGACACACACACACGCACACACACAGACACAGAGACACACACACAGAGACACAGATAGAAACAGACACACACAGACACAAACACACAGAAACAGAGACACACAGACAGACAGACACAGAGATAGTGAGACACACAGAGACAAACACACAGACANACAGACACACACACACAAACACACAGAAACAGAGACACACAGACAGACAGACACAGAGATAGTGAGACACACAGAGACAAACACACAGACACACACACACACACACAGACACACACAGACACACACAGAGATACAGACAGACATACAGAGATACAGACAGACACAAAGACACACACAGACACACACACATAGACAGACACACACACACAGAGACACAGATAGAAACAGACACACAGACAGACAGACACAGAGATAGTCAGACACACAGAGACAAACACATAGAGACACACACACACACACACAGACACACACAGACACAGAGATACAGACAGACACAAAGACACACACACACAGACAGACAGACACACAGAGATACAGAGACAGAGATACACAGACACACACACACACACACACACACACACACACACACACCCCAAAAAAAAAACCTCTTGGCTCGTCCGAGCCTCCTTCCGCAAGTCCGGGCTAGACCCGGGATGGCGCCCTCCCCGCCTCCGCTTCCTCCTTCCTCGACCGCCGATTAAACCAGGTTTGTCGCCTCGCCCGACCACCTTTCCCACCGCGGATGCAACGGGCGCCCGAGCCTCCGCCAGGTTGGTCGCGACCCCTTCATTCGGGGACGGGGGGGGGTCCCCCTTGCAAAAAAACCCCCCCAAAACCCTCCACTCCGCTCTAATAAATACCAATCACCACTTAATCCGATCAACGGATTAATTCCGGGAGGAGCGAGAGTGGAGCCACGACTAACTGGGTTTGTTTGTTTGGGGTGAGTTGAAGGCGGAGGGGAGGGGAGGGGGGGCAGTTGGCTAAAACGGGGGCTGTTCAGAGGTTGGGGAGGGGGGCTTCTCCCCTCCCCTCCCTCTCCTCCCCTCCCCTCCCCTCTCCTCCCCTTTGGGGGTCCCACCTGTGCAAACCACACAGGTAAGACCCCTCCCTGCAACTGGGGGGAGGGGGACTGGCAGGGAGAAGTAAGTGAAGAGTAAGGCCCTGCATTTGGGGAGGGGGCGGGTGGGAAATTGAGGACGCCTGGAAAGCCCCCCCCTCCCGCGAAGGGGTTTTTTTTGGGGGGGGTCGCCCTGGGAAGGGCCAAGGCAGCGCTTTGGGCGTGGGGAGGGGGCTTTGCTGAAGGGCCCGGGGAGGGGGGGCGCACGGCGAGACCACCACCACCCCACCTGTACCTGAAATGGTACAATAGGGTTTCCTGCCTGAGCAGGGGGTTGGACTAGATGACCTCCCAGGTCCCTTCCAAACTTTATTATTGTTATCATGAAGAGACTGGACCAGCCACTTGTCTGAAATGGTATACAGGGTTTCCTGCCTGAGCAAGGGGGTTGGACTAGATGACCTCCCAGGTCCCTTCCAACTTTATTATGATGATGATGATGAAGAAACTGGACCAGCCACTTGTCTGAAATGGTATATAGGGTTTCCTGCCTGAGCAGGGGGCTGGACTAGATGACCTCCTAGGTCCCTTCCAACTTGATGATGATGATGATGGATGAGAAGAAGAAGAAGAAGAAGAAGAAGAAGAAGGAGAAGGAGAAGGAGAAGAGAAAGAAAGAAAGAAAGAAAGAAAGAAAGAAA
>NW_015393554.1:7506-14108 GCF_001527695.2 Protobothrops mucrosquamatus | reverse complement strand
AAGATAATTAGCAACCTGGATAGATTGTTTTACTAACATGGACTTACATTTTTAATGTTATTACTTCTCTAGGAAGTAAATCTAGCTTAGCATCATGAGAACCCAATTCTAAAAACAATGTGAAAAATGTTATATTTAAGTATCCATTCCCTTTTTTGTGAAAGTGCATTAATAACACACCGCAAACGAAAGAAAACGTAACTGTTCTCAGCAGTGATGCCATGTGCACAAGAAACAAATAAAAGAGAACACAATTCATAGGATCTCCAAGATATACAGTATCTGACACCCATGCAAATCTTTTAATATTACTTCACCATGTAATAATCGTTCTTGTAACTTGGACAAGAGTGAAAACAGGGGTTCTCAACCTTGGCAACTTTAAGACTTGTGGACTTCAACTCCCAGAATTCCTCAGCCAGCTTTGCTGGCTGAGGAATTCTGGGAATTGAAGTCCACAAGTCTTAAAGTTGCCAAGGTTGAGAACCCCTGAGTTAAAAGGAAGCTAAGGGGTTTCTCTGGGAGAGACACGGGCGGTTTCTAAACAAGATAAATCAATAAAACGAAAAGTCACGAAGCACCAGCAGCAAGCCCGATTTATAAAGCGAGATAGAAACCCACCGAATTTAAGCGCCGGTTTAAAGGTCGGAAAATTTCAAGCTTACTTCTGGCCATCACTAACCTCAAAAAAAAAAAAACACCCCACCATAACTGCCTCTTCCTTCCAATGCAAGCAGACACTTACCTCTCGGGAAAAGCCGCCTGTATCGCCTGTTCACCGCCCTGAGTCCCGCCAGGGAGATAGGGCGGTATATAAATTTAATAATAAATAAATAAATAAATAAATAATAACGTCACAATAAAGGAAAGGTCTAACTAACTCTTATGGATTTAATTCTGGAGGCCTCGTTCCTCCGAAAAAGCAGTGGGGGGGGGAGAGGAGGAGGGGGGGGGAAGTTTCGTCCCGATTTCTACCGCTCCCGAATGATAGAAATACGGGAGTGACACCCACTTCGCCTCCCACACGCCCAAGTGACCCTTTTGGGGGAAGGAAAGAGAGCAGCCTCTCGCCCCGTTTCTCCCCATCCCAGCCGCCCAAGGAGCGGAGCCATCGGTCTGCGGCGTCTCCGTCGCCTTCCCAGCGCCGGGCGATGCGGTTTCCCGAGCCGAAAGGGGCCCTTTCCGCTCTTCTCCTCCTCCCACCTGCCCTGCCAGAGCCCCAGGCCCGGGTCAGTCTGGGAGAGGCGATCGCCCGATTCCCGGGGAGTCGCTCCCAGCCAAGGGCCGATGCGGCCTATAAGTCGGGCCGCGCCATGACTCAGCCCTCGGCGGGCCCTGCGCTCGCTTACCCGGGCCATTTGCTCGCACTCGGGCAGGCGCTGGTCTACCGTGGCGCTGTAATCCACTTCCATTTTCACGATGCGGCCATCGGCCCGCTCCGTGTCCCCGTCCGCCATGGCCGGTCTCGTCCAGCCCGGAATCGCTCGCAGGCTTCTCAAGCGAACACTCAAGTCACGCACTGACTCACCGGAACCGGAAGCCCCTGGCTAAGAATCGCAGAGGCATCCGCGAGGACAGCCTTGCTCCCCAGGACCCCTCGCCTCTCACGCCCGGCGAACAGGCACTGCGTTAGTCACCTTCTTGGAGATGCGCTTTAACCACAGCCCCCCTCTGCCGCCACATCGGGGCGGTTGGAGACGCCTTTTTGCGTCTCTGTTTCTGCCATCTGGTGGGCGTCCCGGATTTTGCAGCCCAGATCTGGAAGCTCCGTGTTAATCCTTGGGTTAATCCTCGAGGAAGAGACGGGAAGGAAGGAGAGTTGTTGAGGGATCCGCCAATAGAGGAGAATATAAGTAGCTCTGGGTTGAACGTGGTGCTCTCTGGGCTTGGTTTTTTTCTTGCAGACATTTCATTACTAAACTAGGTAATATCATCAGTGCTAAGAAGTGGGGTTTGTTCTCTGTAATCTAGTGCAAAGGTCCTTAACCTTGGCCACTGTAAGACTTATGGACTTCAACTCCCAGAATTCCTCAGCCAGCTTTGCTGGCTGAGGAATTCTGGGAGTTGAAGTCCACAAGTCTTAAAGTTGCCAAGGTTGGAGACCCCTGATCTAGTGGCTTGCCCTGTCAGTGTTGTGGGAGTGATCTTGGTGCTTTGGTTCCTTAGTTGTTGTTGTTTTTTGGCTGAATTAGTAGTTTCTTGATTGGGCTGTTGTTTTCTGCAAGGAAACATCTGCAAGAAAACAAAACAAGCTTAGGGAGCACCATGGACCTCAAAGAAAGGAGTGTGCTAAATGGGAAGTTGTAAATCTACATTTCCCAGTTTAGTGCCCTGCAGATGTAAATGACTACAGTTTTCAAAACTCCATTTCAGGAGACTCAGTGTCACACAGCTGAAATATACCAGGGGGAGGAAAGCTGCTTAACCATCGCTCTCGGTAGCCAGGAAGGAGATGCCAAGAGTCGGGTCACTCTGTCCTATAATTATGAGGTGGAAGAATCATTGAGTTCAGTTCTGGTTCTGAAAATAACTGCCTGTGCTCGGATGCACTTTTTCCCCTAATTCTAAATGTAAGTGTGACCCAAATTATTTTCCATTGGGTAGACACCAATGGAAAGGCTAATAGGGTTTGGGTTCCAGCAAAAAGCAAGCTAGATCCAAGGCCAAAAGATTTAACCAACACTGATATAAAAATATATCACTACCGGTAGCCTATAAAGCACATGATGCCAGGAGCTGCATGGGGGCAGGAAGTGGCCTAAGAGCTTTCTTTCTTTATACAGCACAGATAGTCCTTGACTTACAACAGTTTGTTTAGTGACCATTCAAAGTTACAACAGCACCGAAAAAAATAACTTATGACTTTTCACACAACCACTAGCAGCATCCACACAGTCACGTGATCAAAATTCAGCCACTTGGCAACTGGCTCATATTTATGACGGCTGCAGTGTCCTGAGGTCACATGATCGCCTTTTGCGACCTTCTGACAAGCAAAGTCAATGGAGAAGCCCGATTTGCTTAACAACTGTGTTACTAACTTAACACCTGCAGTGATTCACTTAACAGCTGTGACAAGAAATATTGTAAAACGGGGCAAAGCTCCCTTAACAAATTTCTCACTTAGCAACAGAAATTTGTGACCATAAGTCGAGTACTACCTATAATTATACGGGTGGCTATCTGTTATTGTTGAGCAAAATTCAAAAAGTGCTAAAGGCAGCATAGGTTTGATTAAAATATTCCAGACATAGTTGTTTCTATCTTTTGTTGGAATAGGCAAAGGACAAAATAACAGGAAGAAAAATGCAGGGATGTCATCACATTTTATAGGCTGTATTCTAACCTCATAATTCTCTGTCACTTTGAATTGTAGACCTATACAGAGTATCAGTGGAAGTTGTTTGGAATTCGCTCTCTTTATTTATTTTTTTACATTAGCATTGGGATTGCAGTAAAATTCAAACCAGGAAAAAATGTTTGTGATTCATCATGATGGCTATTGAAGACATATCTGCATATTCCTAAATGAATATTAAAGCCCTGGAACTGCACATTTGATTCAAAGTACTAACAGTTGGTTTTAAACATTTTTATTACTTTTATAGCATATTTTATCATTTTATACTATTTATGAAACATCCTTCCTATACTTTACAACTTACCTTATGCAGATTGATTCAAATGTAAATTGTACTGAATTACATTAGGAGTAAGTGTTTCAGTCTTGATCACCTTACATTTCATTTATTCATTGGTTTGCTTAATTTATTTTCCTTGTATACTGCTAAATCAATACAGACTCACCACAGTTTACAAAATAGTCCAAGCCTAAACCCTGACCAGGTATTTTGTTGTTGAATTTCTACTACCTTCTCAACATCCTTTGCAAAAAAGGGAAAGTTGGAGACTAGACAATGTTTGTAAAATACAGTCAAGGAGGGCCTGTTTTATAGCTTCCAGCATCAGCAGAACCACTGACAATCTTTTATTTTACTTATTTATTTTTATCCCGCCTGTATTATTTTTACAATTAACACAAGGTGGGGAACATATCTACTACTCCTTCCTCCTCCTATTTTTCCCACAACCACCCAATGAGGAGAGTTAGACTGAGCTCAAAGTCACCCAGCTGGCTTTCATGCTTAAAATGGGACTAGAACTCACAGTCCCTGGTTTCTAGCTTAGTGACCAGAGAGCCCTGGGAGCACAGTGGATAGAATGCAGTATTGCAGGCTGACAGCCTGGAGTTTGATCCCGATGAGCTTGAGGTTGACTTCTGAGGCCCGTAAAATTAGGATCCAGATTGTTGGGGGCAATATGCTGACATTGTAAATGCTCAGAGAGTGCTGTAAAGCACTATGGAGTGATATATAAGTGCTATTGCTATTGCTGGTGCCTTGACCTCTAGACCAGGGATTGCCGAACTTGGCAACTAAGACTTGTGGACTTCAACTTCCAAAATTGCAGCAGGCTGAGGAATTCTGGGAGTTAAAGTCCACAAATCCTAAAGGTCCCATGTTTGGAGACCCTTGCATTAGCCAGTGATGGTGAACCTTTTAGAGACCGAGTACCCAAACTGCAACCCAAAACCCATGTATTTATTGCTGGGTGCCAGGTGGGCGTGGCCCACTGGATGGGCGTGGCTATGGTGGTCATGGCAGACTGGATGGGTGTGGCCAAGGTAGATGTGATCACCTCAATGTTGCTCGTGGGGAGGGACGCCTGTGGGGGCTGGACAGGATTGGGGGAGATCCAGGGGGTCTCTGGCAGGTGGGCAGGAGGCTCGTCCTGCGGGGTGAGGCAAGGCAAGGCGAGGCAAGGTGGAGGTGCCATTGTCACAGGGCAAGGTGAGCAGGGTCCAGGCAGCTTTTGCCTGACACCATCGGCCCCTGCACACAGAGGCCAGCGAGCGCATGGGTGCTGGGATGCATCCAGCTATATGGGACCTCGGCGAGTTAGCGGGTGGCTGGTTGAAGAGGGACGGTTGTCATCTCCGGGGCATGGCACGCATGCCCACAGAGAGGGCTCTGAGTGCCGCCTCTGGCACGCGTGCCATAGGTTCGCCACCACTGCATTAGACCAAATTGGCTCTCCTGGACAATATCTTGTACCCAGACAACTTTGCCTCCACCTGCTTCCTGAAGAAGCCAGGGGAAACATGCTAGAGAACATTACCAATTTCATCAAAATCTACAAACTATAAAAAATCCCAGAGAACATGGCAAGATGTTACCTCATCAGTCTTCTCCAATAAGGAATAAATATGCTGACAAATCTATGCAGCTTTGTCGGTGAAATCAGCACACGGTCAACAGATTTAATTTAGGGAGTTAATGATCCTAAACAAATCCACTGGCTGTCACAATGAGAAGACGTAGACCTGATTCACTTTGGTTGTATTCACTTTTCACCTTTTTTTCCCATCAGCCCACCGGAAGCTGCTTCTGCCACTTCATCTCCTGCAGAATCTTGGTATACAAAGAAACCGCTTGGGATTACCATGCTGAGAAGCTGCTCAGGAACAATGATGTTGAAATGATGTTGAAAGCCTGGGTTGGATCTGTGGGGGTACCATGAGACAAAAGCAAGGTTCAGTGTATAATCATTCCAGTTTTGGTCATCACAATATAAAAAATATGTTGAGACTTTAGAAAGAATGCAGAGAAGAGCAACAGATGATTAGAGGACTGGAGGATAAACATATGAAGAACAGTTGCAGGAACTGAGTATGTCTAGTCTAGAGAAAAGAAGAACTAGGGGTGACATGATAGCAGTCTTCCAATATTTGAGGGGCTGCCACAAACAAGAGGGGGTCAACCTATTCTCCAAAGCAACCATTTGTCTGAAATGGTATAGGGCAGGGGTAGGCAACCTTGGCTCTTTTATGACTCGTGGACTTCCAGAATTCCTGAGTTAGCATGGCTGGCTCAGGAATTCTGGGAGTTGAAGTCCACGAGTCATAAAAGAGCCAAGATTGCCTACCCCTGGTATAGGGTTTCCTGCTTGAGCAGAGGGTGGACCAAAACAGTGGTCCCAAACCTTTGCAGTTTGGTGGCCTGGGTGGAGGAGAGGGAAACTGGGCTGTGCAAGTGGCAGACTAGTGCGCACACGTGCAGCTCAACTTGCAGAAGAGGTGGGCCAGCATGCATGCACATGAGTCCCCACTAGCCCACCGCTTGTGCAAGTTGAGCCAGCCACCATTCACACAGCCCAATTCCAATTAGGCCATCACCCAGTAGTGGGCCACAGCCCGGGGGTTGGGGATCCCTGGACTAGAAGACCTCCAAAGTGCTTCCAACTCTGTTATTCTGTTATTATGTGCATGTATGCCCAACATTAGTTGGAGCAAGGTTATGGTGGCCATTGGAAATCATGAAATCCAGGATCCAGCCTTTATAGCTCTATCTAGACCCTCTCCAGTCGGGCTTCAGGCCGGGGTACAGCACAGAAACGGCATTGGTCACGTTGGTAAATGATCTCTGGAGGGCCCGGGACAGGGGTTATTCCTCTGTCCTTGTTCTTTTGGACCTCTCAGCGGCTTTTGATACTGTGGACCACAGTATCATGCTGCGGCGGTTGGGTGGGTTGGGAGTGGGAGG
>NW_015393554.1:0-6945 GCF_001527695.2 Protobothrops mucrosquamatus | reverse complement strand
ACTTGGTTATTCCAGCTTGCAGGACTGGCCTAGGGTAATTTTTAGAGGGGTTTTAATTATATTTTAAATCGGACAATCTTTAAATATTTCTTTTAATTAATTTTAAATCTGTATTGTTATTTATGTATTTTAATTGATTGTCAGCCGCCCTGAGTCCTACGAGGAGAAGGGCGGGATATAAATCTAAATAATAAATAAAATAAATAAATAGCGTGGAAGTGGAATATATTTGACATTAGCCCCAAGATTAGATCCAGCAACATGGACAGAGATCTCACTGACCCCATGATGGCTGATACAACAGCAGATTCCTAATTTGTCCCTACAGCTCAAAGTTGACATACAAGAATCCACTCCCCACTATAGCAAGGGAAGATCATCTGGTGACATACAAATGTTTTTTCTGGATCAATGTTCCATTTCCTCATCAGCCTTGGCATTGACGACAAATTTCTGTCAGGATAACATTACCATCCTCCAATAAAGGAGAATATTTGTAGCTCAGGGTTGAAGTGAGAGTTCCTTGGAGTTCTCTGAGTTTGGTGGTTTTCTTGCAGATGTTTCATTACTCAAGTAGCATCATTAGTGCTCATGATGTTACCTAGTTTGGATAATAAAATGTCTGCAAGAAACCAAATTCAAAGAGCACCAAGGACCCCTCATTGCCATCCTCACTTGGTAAGACATACCGTCCACTTACTCATCAGCTACCAAATTTTAGATGAGCAAACCATATTACAGACATTTATTGCATCCCAGTTGGAATTTCCCACACAGGAAGAAGCAAAACCATTCACAGGACACTATTCCCAAACTCCATTCCTTGAAATCAGTCCCAAAGGATGCTGTAATCAATGGTATCAAGCACTATTGAGATCTAACATGCCAAAGAGGTGCACCAACCCATCCAGATCCCACCACAGGTCATCCAGAAGAAGGATCAATGAGATTTCAGTCTCATGCTGAGGCTTGATGCATGACCTCAGGCTTCATCAACTTCTCTGGAGTCCAGTCATCTTCTCAACAACTTTACCCAAAAAGGGGAGGTTAGAGACTCTGTCAGTCTATTCTAGACAGCTAGATTGAGTAATGGCTTCTTGAGAAGAGAGCACAGCCCATCTACTTCAAGATGTACTATCCCCTCCCTCAAGGATATGTTCTTCATATTCCATACCGTGCTGTAATTTCCTCTTTGGTTGCATATTACCAGTAAATTTTATTTACTGATGGTTGACCACATCTACTTCCTCAAGAACCATAGGTTTGAAAGAGTCTCAGGTGACCTTTCAGGATGTTACTTCTTTCACTTCTGCCCATCCAACAACCAGTCAGGATGAAAGTAAGCAAACTGCCTACAACAGCTAACAACAGGCTCTTTCGTGCTCCTGAAAAATGGAAATAGATCACTGAAATTGCACTTCTGTCCTGGGCAGAGTAATATTGACACCATGTTATCCTTACTCACATAGTGTAGACCAAGGGTATGTCCAAAGTTGAGTGGGCATCTTTGCCAGCATCACCCGAAGTACCTCCAAGTGCTTAATTTCCCAGATCACTTCATTAAACTAAAGAGCGCCACTGGATTGGCACACTGGGAGATCCCTTTGGAACAACCCTTTCACGTTCCTTTGAGGTCTCCATATTCCACAGCTCAACTTAGTGTCCCATAGAACCTAACCCAAAACAGAGCTGAAAAAAATCTTGAACTAAAGAACCTTCCATCCTTGCCCGGCCAATTCCTTTCTCTCTTCTGCCATCAACCTGGAAGAATAAGGTCTTATTACAAATAGAACCAGCTGAGTCCAAGGCCTTCAGGGATCTAACCTCCATGACCTTAGATCAGCGGTTCTCAACCTGTGGGTCGCGACCCCTTTGGGGGTTGAACGACCCTTTCACAGGGATCGCCTAAGACCATCGGAAAACACATATTTCCGATGGTCTTAGGAACCGAGACACCGCTCCTCTATCCGTCTCCACACGGCTTCGAGCTGGGGGCCGTTGCAGCGCCGGATTCGTTTCCGTCGAGCATCTCCTAAGGGAGGCTGCGCTGCTTCGTGACCCTTTCCGCGGAGGAGGCTGAACTAAGCTCTGCCGGCGCTGTCGCCCTCTTGGCTCTTGCTCTCTCTCACTATCTCTCTCCCTCTCCCCGCCTGGGCGCTTCTCCAACCAGGCTGGGCGGAGCCGGCAGAGTGGCCTTCCTGCCCCCTTTCCCCGGCCAGTTGGAGCCGGGCAGGCCGGCGACTTTCGGAAGTGAGGCGAGGACAGGCGAGGCGCGCTGAGCCCCGGGCGCGACGGGTGAGTGGGCGGCATCGGTGCGCGCTTGGAGAGCCCTTAGGGTTGGGGGTCACCACAACATGAGGAACTGTATTAAAGGGTCACAGCATTAGGAAGGTTGAGAACCACTGCCTTAGATTAAAGCAGGAAGGCTGGAAGATGTGTTTTGGACAGGTTTCCTATCTTTGATTGTTTGTCTGAATCTATAAGCTATTAACAACTCACTCCCAGCCCCAATCACATCTCCCTCTGCCTGTCACCATCATAATCACGCCTCAGCCTGTTTCCAGTGGCCCCCCCCCAACAGTTCTCCCTTTTTTCTTTCCTCCATTTGTCTGACCCTGATTTTAAATTGTGTTTTGGAATTGTAGTCAGCTGTCATATTTTAGCTGCCTTTAGAGTTTATCTCTTGTCTACCCTCTGGCGGTCATCCAGATTTTTGCAGTCCATATTTGGTGGCCCTAAATTGGTGGTTAAAAAAGAAACACAAAGCAGGTAAGCAAAGGAGGAGAGGTGGAAATCTCTGCTTCTGTCTGAAAGACCCCACCACAGATAGTCCTCAACTTATGACCACAATTGAGTCCCAAATTTCTGTAGCGAAGTGAGATACTTGTTAAGTGAATTTTGCCCCATTTTACGACCTTTCTTGCCACAGTGAATCACAGCCATTCAGTTAGTGAC
The DNA here is from genome assembly GCF_001527695.2 of Protobothrops mucrosquamatus. Lineage (NCBI taxonomy): Eukaryota > Metazoa > Chordata > Lepidosauria > Squamata > Viperidae > Protobothrops > Protobothrops mucrosquamatus. Next base: position 3,990 of record NW_015393554.1, on the reverse strand, counting down.
ACAGTTGTTAAGTGAGTCTGGCTTCCCCATCGCCTTTGCTTGTCAGAAAGTCGCAAAAGGGGATCACATGACCCCGGGGAATGCTGCAACGGTTGTAAGTGTGAAAAAGGGTCATAAGTCACCTTTTTTCAGTGCCATTGTAACTTCAAACAGTCACTAAACGAACTGTTGTAATGCGAGGACTACCTGTATTACCATCAGGTTACTAACATTTGGGGACAAACTTCAGAGATCTATTTTTCTAGCTTTTAGTTAAATTGGGGAGGGTTTTTTTTTTTAGCTACTAGCACGTTAAAGTATTCATTCTCACATTTTCCTTTCAAGGAGGAAGAAGAAGAAATATTTTTTTTACTGTCATCGTTATTGTAACTTTCCTCCCATGTAAACAAGAAGATCAAGCAAGGTAAAGAAACTCAGTTACAGGCTATCCAAGACTATTAAAAAAAAAGTTTTTGGGTTTCACTTCTGCTGATTTCCTTTGCTTTGAAAAACATTGAAGTTCTCCACTATTCTTTGGGGAGTGGGGGGGAGGGGTTTACCTCCCTTCAGAAACCTTTTTTTTAAAAAAAAAATATTAGGCTGTATTGTTGTTATCTTTTTTATATTAAACTAACTCCTGATTTTCTTACACAATTCCAAGGTCAAGCTTGATAAAGAAACTATTTGGTTGAAACTGTTAGCCCCATTGTCGCATAAACCTGTATAACCTGTCTGGGGAAGTCACAGGAAGGTGAGAGGCTGATCTCTGGAGTGATAACTGGGCCTACAGCTATTAATTGCTATATAGGATCAGGCTGAAATTGTGTTACTCTCCAAAACCTCTCACTGCCACTGTGGATAAAAGAATGTGGGTCGTTTCTTTGTTTGTTTGTTTTTCTTCAAAAGTAATAAACCAGATTTTGTTAAAGCAATAATAAATTATATTTCTTTAAAAAAAACCAATTGGTTTAAAAATGAAGCCATGCAAAAATTTAAAATTTACTAAAGCACACAAGCTTTTAAAATATAAGGCATGATCCTCTACCAACACCTTAAACAAACAATAACAAACTACTATGATTGGCCTAATTTGGTAACCTGGACTCTCCCAGACATTCCCTCCATCCAGGGTCAGGGACTATGTCAAATAACATAGCCTTGAGAAGGTTTGCTGAGAGCAAAGATATATTTGCTAGGTCCCAACAAATAGTCATTTGTGAACTCTCTGGGTGAGAAAATAAATCTTGTGTTATCTGGCCTGGAATTGAAACCAAAGTTGTCTAATAAAAATATCAGAAAGAAGTCCCCCTTAAGAATACTGTATATCTATCCTGCCAGAAAAAAATGTCTTGTAAGTTGTAACATTCTTAGGTATCAATTTAATAAAGGGAGAGAAAATCATTCTAAAATCCCCATCTTATGATTAGTCATGTACACTTCTCCCACACTGTTAAAATAAATAGATTCTCCTCCCTTTTAAGTAATTTATGCCCTCCTCTTTCCCCACTCCATAGATTCAGGCAATCTTTTAAAAATGGAGTCCCCGCAGATTTTACTTCCTAATCCAGGGGTAGCAACTTTGGCTCTTTTATGACTCGTGGACTTCAACTCCCAAAATTCCTGAGTCAGCATGGCTGGCTCAGGAATTCTGGGAGTTGAAGTCCACGAGTCATAAAAGAGCCAAGGTTGCCTACCCCTGTCCTAGTCGTTGTCAACTATAGGAGGCAGTGCTCATCTCCATTTCAAGGCCATTGAGCCAGCACTGTCCAAAGACATTTCCATGGTTAAGTGGCCAGCATGATGTCACGGAGCGCTGTTACCTTCCCACTGAAATGATACCTATTTATTTACTCAGGGCTTTTTTTCTCGGAGAAAAGGTGGCGGAACTCAAACCTGGCCATGCCCTCATCAAACCCTAGGACCGCCCCTTTAGAGAACAGGATGCAAGTAAAATTTGGGAGGGGCTATTTCCGGTGCGGCCGGCCCGGAAAAAGGTGCCGGAACGCGGTTCCGCCGCGTTCCGGCTGAAAAAAAGCCCTGTATTTACTCACATTTGCATGCTTTCAAACTGCTAGGTTGCCAGAAGCTGGGGCGAGAACGGGAGCTCACCCTGTCACATGATGCTCAGGTCTTGAACCTGGGCTGTTCCAGCTGACAAGCCCACCATCTTAACTGCTTAGCCACCCCGGCTGCCCCAATCTGTTAAAAGCCACCCTTATAAATCTGATCAATCATCACTAGAGATCTATGTGGCTCTTTTCCCTCATAATAATAATAAAGTTGGAAGGGACTTTGGAGGTCATCTGGTCCAACCCCCTGCTCAGGCAGGAAACCCTATACCATTTCAGACAAATGACTGTCCAGTCTCTTCTTAAAAACTTCCAGTGTTGGAGCATTCACTACCTCTAGAGGCAGGTTGTTCCACTGGTTAATTGTTCTGACTTTCAGGAAGTTTCTCCTTAGTTCTAGGTTGCTTCTCTCCTTGATTAGTTTCCACTCATTGCTTCTTGTCCTGCCCTCAGGCACCTTGGAAAATAGCTTGACACCCTCTTCTTTGTGGCAGCCCCTGAGATATTGGAACACTGCTATCATGTCCCCCCTCGTCCTTCTCTTCATTAAACTAGACATTCCCAATTCCAGCAGCCGTTCCTTATATGCTTTAGCCTCCAGTCCCCTAATCATCTTTGTTGCTCTTCTCTGTACTCTTTCTAGAGTCTCAACATCTTTTTTACATCGTGGTGACCAAGAGGTCTAAAGCCTAGAATCGGAACTCCTTCTTTGGTGTCTTCTTAGGAGCATCTTCAGCAGTCAATGTCCTTATTTGCAGCAGCACAATTTACCCAGAGTAAGATCATGGGATGTGAGAAATAAGTCATCCGCCAGGTTTCTCAAGGCAGAGATCTTAGTCATATCAACCACCAAACAAGTGTCAAAGCCACAAAGCACAAGGCAAAGAGTTCTTTGACATGTAGAAGAGAAAGAAGCTGCAAACTGTCTGTAAGAAAATCTATACCTTTACCCTGAGAGAGAGCAATCAACTACTGCATTCACTGTGGCTTCAATCCAGTTTCCAGTAAAGATTCTCACCTAGCTGTTCTGTGTTGAATGTCAGAGAGATTTCAGCCAGATTTGTGCCTCCTTCAGCCATATAGACTTAGAAATTAGACATTTAAATCAAGGCACAAGCCAAGGATGTCCATTATCCCCATTATTATTTATATTAACACTGGAGGTACTAAACAGAAACATTAGGCAAGACACAGAAATTAAAGGATGGGAGATAAAAGATGAAAAATACAAATTACAAGCATTTGCAGACGATCTGGTCTTTATACTAGATACCGCTTGAGACAAACCTTAAGCTTATGAAAAAGATAGAGGAATTTGGAGAAGTGGCAGGTCTGAAAATAAATAGAGAAAAGACCAAAGCGATAACTAAAAATCTCACAGAAAAAAAAAATCAACTATCAAATCAAGATCCAGTCCTAGGAACCTGACTGGAGGCCATACTTGCAATATCCCAAAGCAAACGTTCATGCCTCGACTCCAAATGTGAGTACATGTAGTTCTTGACTTACAGCCACTTGTTTAGTGACCATTTGAAGTTACAGCAGCACTGAAAGAGTGATTTATGACCATTTTTTCACACTTACGGCCATTGCAGCATCCCTGTGGTCACATGATCAAAATTCAGATGCTTGGCAACTGGTTCATATTTGCCCTCACCTCAGTAAAGGCAGAAATGGGGAAGATCCTTTATAATCCCAAGATCTAGAACTCTTTTCCTTAATGGAATAACAGAGTTGGAAGGCTTTCTAGTCCAACCCCCTGCATGAGCAGGATACCCTATGTGCCATTTGAGACAAATGGCTGTCCAGTCTCTTCTTCAAAAACTTCCACTGTTGGAGCACCCACAACCTCTGGAGGCAAGTCGTTCCTGCCTTGTTCTGAGCTCACAAAGAGAAATGTTGAGTCCTCTGAATCCATGCTAGAGTAAGACTTCTCACAAAT
>NW_015393553.1:13080-14112 GCF_001527695.2 Protobothrops mucrosquamatus | reverse complement strand
AATGTCTGCAGTGGGAGAGCTTCATGGAGGTATCCATGGAGGTTCTCTGTACAGAGCAATTTGGTGTAGTGGTAAAGATGCTGGTCTAGAACCCAGGATACTGAGTTCTAGGCCTCCCTTAGCCATGAAAACTAGCTGGTTGATTTTGGGTCAATAACTCTCAGCCCAACCCACCTAACAAAGTTGCTGTGGGGAAAGTGGAAAACAGAAATATTAGGTATACTCAGCACTTTGAGTTGTATATAAAAAGGATAGGATAAAATAATAATAATAAAATTCACTATGTATTGCACTCCCTTGGAGATATTGATAGATTACATCTGCCCTGGAGAAATGGAGGCAGAGATTTACTTCAAGTTGAGCAAGCTATCAAAGAAAGCATGCATTGGCTGATAATGTGAAAGAGCCAGGAACAAGCATTGATGCAAACTAAAAATGTAACTTAAAATGTAACATGCAGGAAACACAATATGAATATTGAAATAATATAATTAGAATGTGAACAGAATGCTGGCAAGGAAAAACATTACATCACCTTCTACAAAAGATCAAGGGAAAGTAGATAAAACATGGCAATTGTTACAAATGAAACATTAAAAAAAAGAAATAGAGCACTTGATTTTGGCTGCTCAAGAACAGTTAGCTATTTAAATTAATGCAATCAAGGCCAGAATTTAAAAAATCATCAACTGATTCAAAGTGCAGATTGTACAAGGAAGCTAAAGAAACAGTAGATCATATACTTATCACATGCAAAAAATCACACAAACTGATTGTAAACAATAATATAGCACAGTTGCCAGAATGATTCACTGGAATATCTGGAAAAATATCTTTCTGGACCGGGACGCTTTGCGCACAGTCACTCAGGCTCTCGTCACCTCTTGCCTGGACTACTGTAACGCTCTTTACATGGGGCTCCCCATGGGGAGCATCCGGAGGCTCCAGCTGGTCCAGAATGCGGCCGCGCGGGCGGTGCTGGGGGCGACACGTCGCTCCCATGTAACACCGCTGCTGCGCGAGCTGCACTGG
>NW_015393553.1:6467-9130 GCF_001527695.2 Protobothrops mucrosquamatus | reverse complement strand
CCCCTTCCCCTGCCGCTGCGCTCCGCCTGCTTGCCCAGCGGCGGTGGCGGCGGCTCACCGCTCGCTCCCCCTCCCCTGCCACTGCGCTCCGCCTGCTTGCCTGGCGCCAGCGGCCGCAGCGGCAATGAGCTGAGCCAGCGTGTTTCTGCCGCAGCCGCCCGGCTCGTTCCTGCCGCCGCCGCCGCCACCGCCCAGTGTGTTCCTGCCGCCGCTGCAGCCGCCCGGCTCGTTCCCGCCACCACCGCAGCCGCCCAGCTCGTTCCCGGCGTCACCCCGGCCTGTGATGCTCCAGGTACGGCCCTCCCCCCTTACCTTCCGTTCCCTGCGGCGCTGCGTGTCGAGGCCGGGACGGAATACCCGGGCCGCCGCAGCCAAGCGCGAGGGGGAACGCCAGACGCCTCGCGCGAAGGGGGGAGGCCTGGCGACGCTGCGCCCTGACGGGCGCTCACCGACAGGGCTAGGGAGGCCGAGACGGCCAGGAGGAACAGCCAAAATGCCCCCTCGGCTTATAAGCGGGTCACCAATTTTTCCCAGTTCTTTGTGGGAAAATCGGTCCCTCAGCTTATATTCGGGTCGACCTATACTCGAGTATATACGGTAGTTATATCTTTTTGTAGGACTAGTTTCTTGATATCTGCCTTGTAGAGTTTTTCTGGAACATCACAAAAGTGCAAGAACTCTTCCTTCAGCAGCAAGTTGTGCCAGAAAACAGTAAATTGTCAGAGGGAATACTCATTTACAAACTCCCTCATATTGTACCTTGGTAGATACAGACTTTCAGCAGGTATTCTCTATTTGCTTGGCTTGGATAGGCAGAGTAGTCCAGTTTTCATATGGTCAATTGCATTTTGCACTGGTGGAATTTTCCAAGTGATCTTCAAGGATAGACCTATTTAGTAGACCAGATTACATCATCCAGGTGTGATATGGTTTGAGTAATCTTTGGTGCCTCTTATTCTCAATAACTGCACTTTGTACATTGGTAAAAGCTAGCTGAAGGCCTTCCTGGCCAATGACTTTATCTGATTCTCAGGCAGGAACCATTTTATTTGATCTACTCTGGGATCAAAAATAATCCTGCTAACAGACAGGATCCCTGAAGCAGACATTTTTGTCACCACACTGTAATTGGTTTAGAATATAGCCCGTTCTTTCTCTCCTGGATTTCAGGAGAACAATTAAGGCCTAGATGTTTCACAGAAAGGGAACATAGTATAATAAAGGTTTAAAATTGGTATATGTAGGATTCTGTTTATCTTTTTGATAATTTTCTTGTTAATTTTATTGATATTATACATAGTTTTATATATTTTGAGAGTGTTTTTAGTCAGTGAAATTATGTAAATTGCTAGATAGTTAAAATCTTTGGGCGTGGGCAACATACAAATAAAGTAAGTAAATAAAAATAAAATACTAATTCAAGAGCATTAATTGTATTTGACAATGGTCTTGCAATGCTAAAAATGTTATATTTTATTTAAAACAAACTAACCACTGCAAATTAAACCTCTATATTTTGTTTTCAGTTTTGCTAACTACATATGTTTCAGATGTTTTTCATTCCAGTTTTACCGTAGATTATACAACTGACTAAAGCAAGGAAGAAATGCCAGATTTTCATTTTCAGCATATGCAGTAGAAAATCATTTATCACAGGGCATTTGAAGATAGTTTGATGATGACAATGATTATGTGCTGTCAAGTTGGTGTCAACTCTTAGCAAACACTTAAATTTTCTCCATGAGAAGATAGTTGAATATAAACAACGAAGAGATTTATAGACAAGGGTAAGAATGAGTTGCAAAGCAGATGGTTATAAGGAAATTCTTGTATAAAGAGAGGGAAGAATGCAGACTTCTCCTGATAAAAGTGATGATCTAGTTGCTTAAATTATATATTGTGAGATTTTTTTTGTTTATACATTATTTATAAATATTTTTAATATTTTAATTTAATTAAAAAAACAAAGGCACACAAACATTACCATTTGTATTATGAAATATTTTTCAAGAATACAGTTGAATAAACCATGGTAATTTTAAAACATAAATGACTAGATGCTAAATAGTGTTTTGAAGCAATTTATTCTCTCCTATTGGTCATGTTCAATTCTACTTAAAATTTTTCTGAAATACATACTCCAATACATTTACTTAGGATCTGCTTCCTAATACGTGTATTTAGGATGATGGCTATATAAAATATTCTCTCCTCCTCCCCAATCCCTAAACCTGTTGGCTTTTTGTGAAAGCTATTCATTTTTTCAATTAAGATGTAGAGATTTTATTTGCTGTTTCTGGTACCAAACCTTCAGTGGATTTATATTTTCTGCAGAGAATTTGAGATTATATATTTTGGTTTCTTAGCTTGGTCTCTTATCTCTTGAGAGTTGAATAGATTCTCCAAGCTTTGACATAAGATATTTTTTAATAGTCTTGACAGTATGAGAGGCCACAAATATCCTTGTGTTTCAGTATTAATATCAAAAGTACAGATACTTCAGTTCTCACATAATATGTATGCCCTAATAATTTTTATGCAATGGAAATACAGGGCTAGATTCTATTTATGTAGTTTTATACCAACTGTAGCACCTCATGACAAAAATAATAGCAATTGTCAAAAAGAAATACAAAAAGGCTGCATAGTGGATGTTGTAGTAT
>NW_015393553.1:0-3657 GCF_001527695.2 Protobothrops mucrosquamatus | reverse complement strand
TGTGTTTCAGTATTAATATCAAAAGTACAGATACTTCAGTTCTCACATAATATGTATGCCCTAATAATTTTTATGCAATGGAAATACAGGGCTAGATTCTATTTATGTAGTTTTATACCAACTGTAGCACCTCATGACAAAAATAATAGCAATTGTCAAAAAGAAATACAAAAAGGCTGCATAGTGGATGTTGTAGTATCTAGAGACAACAGAATAGAAGCAAAAGAAATGGAGAAAATCACAAAATGCAAATATCAGTACATAGAAATAGAATGACTATGGCATTTTTAGTTGGGTTTTAAAACAATTTTTAAAATAACAAAGGCCAAATTAATATTTCCTTTTAATTACATTTTAACGGTAGTATTTTTGTACTTTTGTATTTGTTTTTATTAGGCTGTTAGCCGCCCTGAGTCCGCAAGGAGAAGGGCGGGGTAAAAATATAATAAATAAATAAATAAATAAATAAATAAATAAATAAATAAATAAATAAATAAATAAAAGAAAGCAAAGATAATACACGAACAGTCTTGGGTGCAATCACAAAACATCTGCAGCACCATTTAAACATCATTGGTATTAACAAAACTCCCATCAGTTAATTGTAAAAGGCCGCTTACATGCTGGACAATATGTTTAACACCATTAAACAACAATATCTGCCTATTGCAGATCCTTGGGAAGGATTCAGTAAGTGGAATCTATAAATCTGGCTGATTATATCCACCAACTATTATACATCAATACTGATTGATTGATTTTTAATGTTGTGTTAACGTTTAGAAGCAGGTCATCTAGATTAATTTGAAGGTAGTTCTTGCAAAGAGTAAAGTCACAAAATTATTCGGAATTATTTTTTAATCAAACTAGATTCTATACTTTTATTATGGGCATCCTCTGAAGCCTAACAAACACAAGAGAAGCCATAATACTAATAGTATAACATACAATTTTTCCCAAGTGACTGACCCAAAATAATTCAGCTCTGTGATTGACCTAAGTCAGGCATGTCCAACTCGCGACATCATGTGACGTCGTGCAACATATCGGGCTGGTTTTGCCATTGCTGGCAATGGGGTGGGGGCAGCTTCCACGTGACGCATCTGGCCCACGGGCCGGCAGTTTGACACCCCTGACCTAAGTGATAGGTCGAGTACTGTTATACTAATATTATATTACTATGGCTTTCAAATTACAATGCACAAACATCAGCCTATGTTGTAGAACTGATATATGTACATAAAGGAAAGATTTTCCATAATTTTCAGAAATCATCCTGTTTTATTTCAAGGCATAGTTTCACATTATTATTTCTAATGCTTTATCATTTTTAGCTATATGAATTGTGGGTGAAATACCATCTTCCAATATTTTTTTAAAGTTATGATAATGATGTCTTATTTTGTCTTTTATGTAATATATTTGGGAATTTGGGACTCACCAGCATGCTATGCAAATTGTGTTTTTATGTATTATGTCTTCAAATAAAATATGAATAGCAGTTGATGGTATGAATAAAATATATTTGGTTTTATAAGCAGCCCTGCACAGTTCAAATCTACTAGCTATATAAATTCATTGATTTTGGTATATTGTAAAAATTCAGGAACTCCCAAATGGGTAATAATTTAAAATAATTTTCTTTCTGTTCACTTGTGTCTGATTTTCAAAGACTTCTTAGAAAAATCTCTGCAGTTTTCCTGGTAAAGTTTTTCAGAAGGGGTTTGCCATTGCCTCCTTCCTAGGGTTGAGGGAAAGTGATTAGTCCAAGGTCACCCCGCTGGTTTTATGCCTAAGGTGGGATTAGAACTCAGGCTCTCCTTGTTTCTAGCCTGATGCTTTAATCACTACATCAAACTGGCTCTTTAAATAATTTAATTTACAATAAAAGAAACAGTAACTTCCTCTGCAGAGCAAGTATCAGTTCAGGTGGCCAGTTTTGGAAAGTTGCCATGTGCCCGCCAAGCATGATAACTTGGGTTTTTTTCCAGTTATTTTTAAAATCCCACTTTCATTATTTTTATAAATAACTCCGTGGTGACACATATCTAATATTCTTTCATCTTCCTGTTTTCTCCACAACAATAACCACCCTCTGATATAAGTTGGACTGAGAGAGACTGTTGGACTGTTTTCTCCACAACAATAACCACTGGACCAAACTGTCTCTCCTTTGAAAAGCAAACACAAAACATAAAAAAATATGGTGCCGCAGTGGTTAGAATGCAGTACTGCAGGTTACTTCTGCTGACTGCCAGCTGCCAGCAGTTTGGCAGTTCAAGTTTCACCGTCTCAAGGTTCCATCCTTCCAAGGTCGGTAAAATGAGGGCCTAGATTGTTGGGGGCAACGTGCTGACGCTGTAAACAGCTTAGAGAGGACTGTAAAGTACTGTGAAGCGGTATATAAGTCTAAGTGCTATTGCTATTTTGGAAAAAGTTATTTTACATTGTATTTAGCATTCCACTGTATCAAAATGATAAGCCTTTAAGATTATGATTTTGGAGGGTGCTTCACTTCAACCAAAACCCTCTCCAGTGTGCCCCTTTGAATGCTTCATCTTCTGTTTATGTTTCACTTGGGTCAACAGGATTGTTTCCAAATAAACATACATTGGAATCCTCATGTAACCAAGTGAAATATTTTAATTAGCATTCCTCAGTGAGTATGTGTGTATGCACATATACATAAAAGTGAGGCAGAAAGATCTGTTGTGTAAGAAGCAAGCATCTTTTGGACATTTGGACTGATTGGCAAAACTTTTCAGTCATGCTTAATAGGCTATTTGGCTAAAATTGCAGCTATAGTTGTTGAGAGAAATTCATTATTCTGACGTGCTGATAACAGTAAATTGGGATTTAAACTGAAAAAAAAAACCTGATCTAAATTTAGGTTTCAAATTGTCTTGACTAAACGGCATTAACCCTGGTAAACCAGAATTCATTTGATTTGAGAAACATTTGGGAGTGCATAGAGATAGAAAAAAATCATTGCAATGCTAGAGGGCAGAAAATACGACTTTTTTTTTTACAAAATCAATCAGGCCCCTTTAATATATACCAAGATATTAGCAATTTATAAGAAAAAAAATCAGAAATTGGCAGTTGTAGGCTGGATAACCATCTGTTCAACATTTGCTTTCTAAAAGTTCCCAACGTTACATACTTTCTTTTTTATCAAGCAAGCTGTTCCTTTTTTATACATTTTGTTGTGCTAAACGCATGAAATGTCAAAAAAAAAAATTTTTTTTTGGCACTTAAAACTGTGAGTTTGGAAGTCCTGTGATTTCAAAGAATGTATATCTTTACTATTTATTTTACGAGATTAGACTGCTATCTTGCGTTAAATGACATTTGTTATTGGCTGAAAATGCTAGGAACTAATTTTAATAATTAACATTATACTTTATGTGTGTGTTTATATATATATATATATGTGTGTGTGTGTATTTATGTATGTATGTGTGTGTGTGTGTGTATAAATTATATCTTAGAAATCTGTTCTTTCTTAATCTAATCATTTGTCTTCCAGAATTTGTTTTACCGTCTGAACATGAGGGGAGGAGATATATAGCTGGAATGATCAATGTCATGACATATTAGATGGATGTGATCCTTAAATAAAAGTATTGTTTTGAAAAAAAATGCCTGTTATTCATA
>NW_015393552.1:10205-14117 GCF_001527695.2 Protobothrops mucrosquamatus | reverse complement strand
TCAATGAAATATGGTATGAAAGCCTTCTATTTCAGCCATAATCAGCCTTCATATGTTTAAGCCACTGGCTGTCCCAGATGGCTTTAAGCTGTGTAGCCAGTGTAGAAAATTAATGAGTCTTAAAGAATGACACACCCCTCCCACTTTGAATTATAATTAGCAGTCTGTCTTCACTGTTGGCAACTTTAGATTCATACAATGGCCTGTAATTTTCATTAGTGTAAAATCAACAAGATTTCTTGTGGTTTGTTTTAGTGGGCAGTTGCATCCTCTTCGTGATCAAACTATCTACTACGATGGATCTTTAGGGGTTGATTAAAACAAAACCAAAATGCAACTACTTATGATACTTTGCCAGGTAGCTGAGAGGTTAAGCTGCCAACATAACCACTCAGAGTCGCTGACAGTCGGGTAACATTTAAATTTAATAAATAATGGTGGGCAACACAGATGTTTAGACTGTATTTGGCATTTTTGTCCATCTATCAAATCCTTTCGAAAGACCAAGGGTAAGCAGGTTTTGTTGTTTAATAATATTAAAAGAAATGTTGAAGGATGTAAACTTTTGCAAGAAAAGTTGCCCTTTGCAATTGACTGGTGGTGATTTTGTCAGTGCTGATGGGGTTCAGGCAGTGCTTCAGATGTTTATTATTAGTTACATTAATTCTGAATTATAAGTTCACAAAAGGTAAACTGAATTCTATGCATAAGATGCCTATATTATGAAGCTTATTTTCATGGAAGGCTTTAACTGGCTCTGCAATTGAATAAAATGACAACTAACAGAATTAATTCTCTGCATGTCCACTTAAAGATAGACACTCTGATTCAATGGCTTTACATTTTAATACTATATATACTGCCGCCTGGTACAGTCATATATTCTAGCTACATCATCAGCATTCTCTATCAATCAAAAGGCAGAAATATTTTCTGATCTCATAATCTACAAAACTGGATTGCAGATATCTTTTGTTATAGAACCTCTTTTTGAGAAAGTCATGTTAGTGCATTGAGAGAACCAGCCATTTCCATTTGCTTAGATCATTTGCTTTTGAAAATATTCATTCACACAATGTGTGTCTCACTAGAACTATTCCATACATCCAAATGATGAGGAAAACACATTTTATATTTTGTATCTGAGATAAAAATAGTTTAAATAAAAAGACCAATATCTCTCTCAACACTCAAGACTAAGAAATTGGAAGGACTAAAGAGTAAAGACTAAAAGGAACTATATTCTGGGGTAAATTATATATACATCCACTATACTTATAACAGTGTAAAGCCATAGTTTACAGAAAGGCCACCTGTAACCTATATTTTTGTGGCTAAATAGACATTCTTTTCAGAGATGGCAATAGATCTGCCAGGCATCTATTTTTATCTTTCTTTACTTAGATATTGAAGGTACCAATTATGAGGATTCTTCCACAATTTAATCCAGATTAAGCCACATCTTTTCTTCATCCTTAGGATTCCCATGATCAGAAAAGAAAGTGGCGAATGGAGAACTTAGTGTTCTGCTTTCATGGAGCAACACAATAATGTGTTGACACACTAAACCAGGGGTAATCAACCTTGGCTCTTTTATGACTCGTGGACTTCAACTCCCAGCTGGCTCAGGAATTCTGGGAATTGAAGTCCACGAGTCATAAAAGAGCCAAGGTTGACTACCCCTGCACTAAACCATGGCAAAGAGAAAACATAAAAATGTGAATGTGAATGCTATTGCACTGGTAGAGTGCCTCTGTTTTCATAGGAAGACTGGAAGCTTGGTACTTGAGATGCATCCAGTAGCTCATAAAATCAGGCTGTAATTCCCATAGGACATTTTCATTTTCTTCTGTGGATAACCCCTGGCCAGCTTCCTGGAGACAACTGCATTCAACAGCAGTGTTGTACTATGAGATTGGAGACAATACTACTACAGTGATGGCCAAATCTAGCAGTGGCTCAGCTAGTAAAACCTCACAAATCTCAGTGGAGTTTTAGAACAGGGCTTTTCAACCAGTGGTATGGGTACCACCTGTGGTACATGGCAGGTGGTACGCGACCATCCTAGAAAAATGGTAGCGGGGGAGGGGAATGAGCTGAACCGGTGGCAGCACCACACAAGCCTGAACGAGAGACGGCTGGAGCTGCAGGACTGTCAGGGCTCAGCAGAAGCGCCAGGATCAGTGCCGCTTTCCAGCTGATCGGCGCTTCTTCGGGACTGTCAGGGCTCAGTGGAAGCGCCAGGATCACCGCCAGGCTCCAGCTGGAGCTTGGCGCTGATCCTGGTGCTTCTGCTGAGCCCTGAAGAAGCACCAATCAGCTGGAAAGTAGCACTGATCCTGGTGCTTCTGCTGAGCCCAGAAGAAGCGCCGATCAGCTGGAATGTTGCAGCATCTCCAGGGTCTTGTGATTTACATTCAGATGCTTGGCAACTGATTCATATTTATGACGGTCACAGTGTCCCAGGGTCATGTGAAGTGACCAAAACCTGCTGCAACCACCCAACAGACAGAAGGAATAAAAACCAAACACCCCCCCACCCCACCCCAGCTGCCAATCCTCAACAGAAATGCTCACAACAATGAAAACCTCGAACAGGAGGAATAGCGCCGCCAGGCGGGTAGGCAGGCGTCTTGCTCGGCTGTGGCTTGGGGGGCAATTTTCAGTGCCATTGCAATTTCGAACAGTCACTAAGCAAACTATTGTAAGTTGAGGACTACCTGTACTTTATCACATTTTCCTTTTTTTTTTGGTCATCAAGTTTTTGACACCTTGCTAGGCGACTGGTGGTACTCGGATGTTGCCATATCCTAAAAGTGGTACAATGGTGAAAAGGTTGAAAAGCCCTGTTTTAAAAGATGCATGAATTAGAAAGAAACATGTCTCTGAAGGCACCGAAATATTTATGAGGGGGGGAGAGAGAGAGAAAGAGAGATTTGTTGCTTTCAGCTGCAAATGTTTCAATGATTCATTCACTCCATTTGCATGATCACCATTGATTTCCAAATTTCCGCCCTTTCAAACTATAAAACTGTGAGGCAGAGACATCAGATAATGCAGCTGCCTGAAATGTTGTGCTTGGTTGGTTTTTGAACAGCTCAGCCTTTTTCTTTTCTTTTTTAATAAGTTGAAGGAATCTTGCATTATGGACAAATTGACTGTTGAGAATGCCTAGAATAAAAAAAAAAAATAGGCCAGCATTTCTGGGCAATGGGAAATGTAGAAAGAAGTTTTTGTCTGATCCATAAAACGTTGTTTGCTTTGATGTAAAGGGGGATAAGGCAGGACTGGTGTTACCTGAAGAAGGACAGAGAAACTATTCCAGCATTGTAATAATCAGGAAAAATAATGAATAACCATAAAATATGGGTAAAGTAGAAGTGATTGAAGAAATCATATCTCATTCATCAGAAATGTATTTTCGAAGCTCGGTCCCCAAATTATCCAGGTAAGACTGGCAAAAATTCAATCTCTGTTATTAGTTTAAACAATGAAGCCTGCTGGACAATTTGTTTGACACAATGCAAGGAAACTCCTCAAAAGTGCCTAGTGCAGTGGTTCTCAACCTTTTTAATGCCGCGACCCCAACCGGTCGTAAGTCGAGGACTAAACCGGTCGTAAGTCGAGGACTAAACCGGTCGTAAGTTGAGGACTAAACCGGTCGTAAGTCGAGGACTTTCCCTGCCCGGGAGCGCCACGCATGCGTGGTTCCACCCCCTGCGCCGGCCGAGGCGTAGCTGGCAAGCGGCAGAGACGGAGCAGGCCGACCACCAGCTGGCCCAGCCCAAGGGAGGTAAGGCACCCGCCGGAAAAGGGGAAAAAAATGGCGGACAAAAAAAATGGCGGACAGCCTTGCTTGGCGACCCCCATGAAATGGTCGATCGACCCCAAATGGGGTCCCGACCCACAGGT
>NW_015393552.1:0-9406 GCF_001527695.2 Protobothrops mucrosquamatus | reverse complement strand
AAAGCTGTATCAGTAAGAACTGTCTGGGTTAAGGAGATTCATGGTTGAATGGACAATGACCACAAGATTTTTCAAATTGCAAAACTTTGGGGGATAACCTTTTGATGGGAAGCCTTTACTGCCTTTCAGAAAAATCCCAGGGGTTGGAATCCCAGTGACTTTGATATTATTGGCACAACTGGACTTCATTTTTTTCTTTGAAGACATTTTGCTTCTCATGCAAGAAGCTCCTTCAGCTCTGAGCTGAAGGATCTTCTTGGATGAGAAGCGAAATGTCTTCAAAGAAAAACAAGAAAGTCCAGTTGCCTTTTGAGAAACAAAAAGCACTTTTGGGGCAGATTGCTGTATTGTAGAGGCAAATCTAGATCTGTGTCACTGGCCTGAAACAGAAGGCTAGTATTCGTAGGCCGAGAACCAAAATTTTATTGCAGGGGAGCAAACTTTGGTTCATGCTTTTGGCTAGCAATATTATGACTGAACTGACAAGAGTAGTGATCTATTGCTGACAATCTAACCAAGAATTCTACAGATGTGAAACTCAACCCTTTCTTGAAACAATTATTCAAGTCAATTCTGGCCTTAATTTAAAAGTTCAGCCTCTAATTAAAGGTCCTGGTTGTCCTTTTCTTCTTGGTACTCTTTAATAATCTCTTATTCTTTCATTATCATCATCATCAATGCAACTGTCACCATTATTATTTTCCTATAAAAGCCCCTTTAGGAGTAGTTCTTTGCATGGAGTAATAAGTGAGGGCAACAAGTTAAACCAGTGGCTGCAACTGAGCTCTGATGCTCAGAAAGCGTGTCTGTAATTGAAATCCAAAATTCCTTTTGAAAGGAAACAAGATACCAATTAAACCTATTATCGTTGTTAAAGAGCAGGGAGAACACCCTTGATGCATTGCAAGTGGGCGAAATAATAGGATGTTATTTCTAATCTTGGAGTATCAGAGTCACTGAAGGCAGAAGAAAAAGTTGCCTTCTTACAGGAATGTCTCAAGAGAAAAATAGGACTGGACACTTAATGGGAATACTTTCTTTTTATTCTTAACTCAATGGCAGATCTCTCCCCTATTCTGAAACAATGACAGTTTATTTAGTGACAGCTGGCAAACAGGACTGTCAAACTATTCCAGGGATAGCTTACATTTTCAATATCTCTCTGGATTTGATCATGCTGCTATTCTGCCCAGTTCTAGCAAAGCCATTAGATAGAAATAAGTGGAAAATTGGTAGAAAATAATGGTCCCTTTAATCTAAGTGACAGCACTGGACACTTGGCCTCTCCCTACAACAGTGTTGATACCAGGGTGGATCCAGTAAGCTGTCACTCATTGTAATCCTTGGGTGGCTCCACTGATTTCAAAGCCATCTGCAGTGATAAAAGCTAGAAATACAACTTTAGGTTTCTATGACTCGCCACAATCCTGATGCCATATTTTATATCAAACTTGCATCCAATTTATTGTGATTACATGTAAGAACTAAGATTGGCGCAGAAGAACCCTGGACCCTTGCATTTTGTTTGCTGCTTATTGTCCTATTGGGAATATGTATATAATTTCCATGTATGATTTGTACTTTTCATTAATACAGTTAGTTGCTCAATCATTAGGCTATGCACCTTAGTTCTCACCAATTGTGCCATAATTAAAAAAACACAGCATTCTCTAAAGATGCCTTTTCTATCTGATTTTAGGTTAAAAAGGCAGATATACTTGGCACCAATTTTGGTTCAGTCTTCTCCAACAGTTTGTGTTCCATCAGAGAATTGTGTAAAGTAAGATGAAGGGAAATGTTTGCAGGTTGAGATTGATATAAACATGGTATACCTGTTTATGCTGAATGAGTTTAATTTGTGTAATTGTATGTGGGAATAACCTAGACCTAGAGGGACTAGGACAGTGGTTCTCAACCTTTCTAATGCCGCGACCCCAACCGGTCATAAGTCGAGGACTAAACCGGTCGTAAGTCGAGGACTAGACGGTCGTAAGTCGAGGACTTTCTCTGCCTGGGAGCACCGCTCATGCGTGGTTCCGCCCCCTGTGCTGGCCGAGGCGTAGCTGGCAAGCGGCAGAGACGGAGCAGGCCGACCACCAGCTGGCCCAGCCCAAGGGAGGTAAGGCACCTGCCGGAAAAGGGGAAAAAAATGGCGGACAAAAAAAATGGCAGACAAAAAAAATGGCGGACAGCCTTGCTTGGCGACCCCCATGAAATGGTCGATCGACCACAAATGGGGTCCCGACCCACAGGTTGAGAACCACTGGACTAGGAGAAGCAGTGCTACCTAAGGAATGATCCAGACAAAGTGGGTGGGGGA
Organism: Protobothrops mucrosquamatus; assembly: GCF_001527695.2. Classification (NCBI taxonomy): domain Eukaryota; kingdom Metazoa; phylum Chordata; class Lepidosauria; order Squamata; family Viperidae; genus Protobothrops; species Protobothrops mucrosquamatus. The sequence continues at coordinate 7,086 of NW_015393552.1, read as the reverse complement.
AGAGAGAGGGGGAGAGAGAGAGAGAGAGAGAGAGAGAGAGAGAGAGAGAGAGAGAGAGAGAGAGAGAGAGAGAGAGAGAGAGAGAGAGAGAGAGAGAGACCCTGCAGTTGCTTAGAGAGCTGGGGTAAGAAATTTAGGATTCTGTTAATTTGCTTTATAATAAAGCAAAATTAGCAAATCTGATTATTTTCCCTGTTTGATTCATCTCTGAGGGCTGACTTCAATATTGCTAGTCCAAAAGTACAAATCTTCCACCATCTTTTTTTTTTTTTTTACAGCCTGACCACTTAGGGTAGATTTCTTTCTTTACTCCTTTTTTTTAACTAGGTAAACTGCTTTGTATATTAAAAGCATTTTAAAAAGTATCCATGACATGCTGATTAGCAAGCTAGTTAAGTGAGGACTTGATAACATAGCAGTTAAATCAATATGTAGTTGGATCAGAAATCACGCTCAAAGTGTTCTTGTCAATGTCTCCTCAAACTATAGATACCGAAGTATATGGAAAGGTTCAATCTTAAGTCCTCTACTCTTCAATATTTTCATTACTGATTTAAATGAAGGGGTGGATGGAATAGTATCAGATTTACAGATGACAGGCATTTGGATTCGAAGGCAGAAATAAAATCCAGAATGATTTTAATAGGTTGGAAAAATGGGCTGAAAATAAGACAATGACATTTAACGGAGACAATGAAAAGTTCTGGACTAATGAAGCAAGATTAAAATGAATAAGTTTATGATGAAGGACACCTAGCTTAATACTTACGAAAAAAGATTTTGTACTAGTGCTCAAATCAAACTGAATATGATTTGAATATGATCAGCAGGGTGATATGGCTGTAAAATAAAGAAAATGCAATTTTAGACTTTTTCAACTGGAGTATACTTTCCAAATGGTGGAAGCAATAGTTCCACTTAATTGTTCTTCAGATAGACCCATTTTGAATACTGTGTCTAATTCTGAGCACCGTGCTTTAATAAATCAGAAAATTTTCTGAAAAGAGCAATAAGAATACTAGAAGCTAAATCCTATGAAAGGAAATTGAAAAGGCTGAGTGTCTTTGGCATTGAGAAAAGACAATCAAAGAGGAATGCAGTAGGTGTCTTGAAAGGATAATACATAGAACAAAGTCAAGACCTATTCTTCCTTACTCCAGAGTGAAGGACATAGAATTATGGATTTAATTTAGAGCAAATTCCAGTTTCACAGTGGATCTGTCCCAAATTGAAATGATCCTTTAAAATGTTACGATTATCAGCAATATTTGATAATAGCTGATTTTTTTTATTAATTAGAATATTCTTTCAAACAACATGAAAATATAATGATAAAAATAACCTGTGTTATAAATAGAATTATACAGATAAGGGAATATCAAAGTAATGTAACACAAACCCCCTCTATTTTCTAATGATACAATTCCAACGCTATGGCAATGTTTTCTGTTGCAGAAAATGTTCTGTTGTGTTCTGTTATGATGATTGCAGGCTTCAGATAATCTTTAAAAATCATATGAGTACAAAATGAAACAGGCAACAAATCTATTAAAAGGAATCAGGGGAAAATAAGAAAGTGAAATATTTATGAATGCATATAGCTCATGTTGTTCCACAAGCATAATAAAATTTAATGTTAAGCCTTGCATAGAACAATCCACTTAGATTGCCACAGGATTCTAATCTCAAAATGCTTTGATATCTCTGCAATTTTCCTGCAAGAAAACATATGGTGGGAATTTGGATAAAATTATAAGAAAAGATGGCAGAAAGGTTAAAAGCATAAAAATTGAAAGCAAATTTCAAAGAAATCAGGTTATATAGATTATTTCAATGTTTATACTTTAGAAAAAATCAAGCCAATAAGCCCAATGGATCCATTCAAATATTTTAAAAACTTAAACGGAAAGATATAAAAAATGCAAAATATTAGGGTTAGAATGTGCAGGAAATTCAAAGCCGTATGGCATAGTCTATTGTGGAGAAGACACATTTAGCACAATAATGGAACCACTGAAACCATTTAATTTTTCTTAAACAAAAATAAGAGGAGGTGTGTTAATTATTAGGTAGTGTTATATAATTATAAGTGGTACATCTCCTTGATTCGAAACAGTATTTATAGCAGGATTACTCTGATGTTTTATGAAAATCTAACAACAAACTTTAATGTGTGGTTGGAATATAAAGTCATAAAAGATTTTTGGGCAGAAATGTATAATAAATATAACCAATCAATCATGTGTGATGGAAAATGTGACATAAATTATAGTATTACTGCCAAATTTTGTTTCATCTAAATCAAAGAAACATCACTTTTCCTAGACAGTCATGTCTTTGGCTAGAACATTGGCATGTGGCTATTTTGTTCAACCACTCTTTGTTCTCACTGTTTTTGTAGGCAGGAGGAAAGCATTATCATCCCACTTGTGCCAGATGTGTACGATGTCACCAGATGTTCACAGAAGGGGAAGAAATGTACCTCACAGGTAGGAGCACCTATTGGAGGCAAAAGATCTCATTAAGAATTAAAAAGTCTGCCTCTAATCTATAGGGGGCAAATTTAATACTTGTCCTTGCAACTTAAACATGATATGAACATATTTTAAGAGCCATGCTGGGCCTCTCTGAAGAACATTCAGCCTTTCATTATAATAGATTCAGATTTTATTAGAGAATAATTGATTAACCTTCTCTAAACATTACATGAAACTGGAATTTGTATTATCAATCCCATTTCATGCTGAAATTTTCAAACAAGGCATTTGAATGAACTCAAAACAATATTTTGATTTTCTGATTGCAACAGGCTTAGTGTATTCACATGTTTATGAAATATCTAGTTGCAATGAGAAATGAGATGACTAGATCTTAATATAAGGTTAGGATGTTCTCCTCCCTGTACATCTATTTTCAGCAAGGAGAGAGTCTCGTAGACAGTCGTTTGGTGTTTGACATTGTGAGTCACTAATTACCCTTTGTATATCAACATTAATTGTTGGGCTGAGTTTTTTCCCCCACCCTCACACTCCAAGAACTGTTGGCTTAGTTGCTGGCAGTTTTCTGCGTGGGATGGCAATTAACAATTGGCTTGTTTTAGAGGAGTTGAGGCATCATTAATGCCTCTTTGGCTGATCAATTAGTAGGAAGCCTGCCACAGTGACGAGCATGAAAGAACTGCAAATTTTTCAAAGTTTTGCACCTGTCCCAAAACTACTTATGAGAAGGTCCTGTTGCATGATCTTAAAGGGCATCTAAAATTGAGGATACTGTGAGAAGATGGGAAATGGTGGCAATGACTGCTGGAGAAGCTAGTTATTCTTCCTGTATGAGACTGGGCTGATTCCAAGGATTAAAAAAAAAAAATGCTCGCAAAAGTATCTCCCCATTTTGCTCCCTAGCCATCTAAGTGGAACTTTACAATAAATGTCAGGTATGGTAATGTTATATTGCTGTAATTTGACTCAGTTAAATTTAGAAACCTCCATGTTCAAAGAAGCCACATTCATTCACTCTGCTACCCTAGCCTAGAACAAACAAGAAGAGCAAGAACAACCTTGAATCATACTGTACGTATGCATTTCTGCCTAAAATGAATAAAGTTATAGCAACAGAAGCAACAGGAAGGAACCAATATGGAGGATCTCTAAGAGAATCATTAGGATTACCTGACAACTGGTTCTAATGTTTTCATTTCTGTTGGATTAGTACAGGGGTCTTCAAACTTGGCCCTTTTATGACTTGTGGACTTCAACTCCCAGAATTCCTCAGCCAGCATGCCTGGCTGAGGAATTCTGGGAGTTGAAGTCTACAAGTCATAAAAGGGCCAAGTTTGAAGACCCCTGGATTAGCATCATTTCTGGGCTCTTTTACATAGCCACTAATGTTACTTCCCAAGCTAGTATTTGTCACCTTCAAAATGCTCACTAGCTCCCATGAGCTGACCAGTATTCCCTACACTGGCCAGTGATAGAGGACAGAAATAAGTTCTTGTAGAATTCCCTCCACCTTCCTCCGATGTTCCTTGTTGCCTCCTTGTGTTTGCCTTCCCAAACCACAATCTGGTCTTTCAGAAACACAGTGAAAAGGTGCAAAGGTGGCTTGATCTCAGCAGGGAGAAAGAGAGCCAGGAAACAGGATGAGATAAAAGTTTAAAAAGTTGCTACCTTTGGAAAACCACCTCCTGGACAGCTTCAGGCTTAACACTTTTCTCCCAGTGGAGTCTCCTGCATCACAAGCTGAATCACATGTTATTTACCTTCTCAGCGGAAGACCAGTGGCATTAGGAGAACACAACATACGTGACCCTGATCATGGGTTGGACACAAGCCACATGTGGAGGAACCTTCTGTTACATTCAAGGAGAATAGGCAGACTGTCCAACAAAATTATTTTCATCTCTTGCAGTTCAAAACACACTTTTCAGGCTGCACAAATGGGAGCTGGCTTTTGTCCTTTATTATTATTATTATTTTGTCCTGTCTCAAGCAACTCATTCAACTTAAGAGTCTCTGAAAAATTATCCAGGAGGATAGAAAAGGTCTCTGTGTGAACACAGAGAAGCATATCTAATTCAAACTGTATAGAGATCTTTGTACCCATAAGACAAAGAAAAAAAGAAAAAAGGAGAATGTTTGTGATCCTACAGTGACCTCTATATTATCAGGCAATTAATTTTGAAATTTAATACATTAACAATATTCCTGGGAAGATGATATGGCCACTGTCTTGAAATATGTGATGTGATAATACAGTATTCTCATATTTCTTTCTAGAATCCTTCAAATGTAGATGATAGTACAAGTCAATAAAGCCCATAAATCAAGAATAGGGAAATACCATCCCTAGGTCTGAAAGCATTCTCTCTCTTATGTAGCTCAGAAATGCTAGGGGAGGCTAGATAGATTGAGGACTATTATTCATTGCATACATACATCAAAGACACAACATGAATAAGCAGAAGAAAAATATACGAATGTGCAACATATGCAAATAAATATTCTGCCAGCAAAATCAAATACTGTATTTTTTTTTACATGGTATTGTCTAGTCCAGGGGTAGGCAACCTTGGCTCTTTTATGACTCGTGGACTTCAACTCCCAGAATTCCTGAGCCAGCCGAGCTGGCTCAGGAATTCTGGGAGTTGAAGTCCACGAGTCATAAAAGAGCCAAGGTTGCCTACCCCTGGTCTAGTCTTAAAGCTAGCTCTTACATAAATCATTATTACTAGACCGCACTAAAGGTATCTTCTTTTGCTTATTCATATTAGGTCCTTGATTCATTCTTCTATCTTTTAACATACCTGATACTTTTCTATTGTTCCAGCTTTTCATTCCTGTTTCCAACAGGCAGTGTTGCCAGTTTCAGTAACATCCAGGAGTAGAGACTTGATTCAAAGTTTATCTAAACAATTAGGACTTGGATGTATTTATATTACAGCCTTACAACTTTCCTCAGTCAGTCAGACCTATAAAGATGTGATAAGCCCTGCGCTAAAAGGGACAGACAAGCAATAAAATTAAGTTCCAATAGAAGAGAATATAGCCTGTCTGGCTACCGTGGTTGGATAAGAAAACATCTTTAAGCAAACAATCAAGCTCAGAGACCACCAAGAACTCCACAATCAAATTAAGCGGCACACCTCCAACAAAGAGGGTATTTTGTATGAGGTCATTAATTCATATTCTCCTCTAAATGGCCATTCTTGATTATTTTATACAACAATAAGGGAATAGTAGCTGTGAACAGTATCAAAAATTCAATGTTTTGTTCATTTCCACCAATTACTGAGACCTAAAACTCTCAAAGCATTTGACAGCACGTATTTGTTTGCTTATTGTTACAGGGGCAATGAATGGTCCTAGTTTCTCCACATTCCCCACAGAATGTCAATTAGCATAATGCTGAGATAGCAGCCTTCATTCTTCTTTTGCATTATAAACAGAGAGATTATGCCTTAGTAGCTTTCCCATTTTACAATAGTCCTGATTTTTACACAATAGCATGGCTGAAAACTATTTTATGCTCCCCTATTGTCAACTGGAAGGAATAGCGACAGAGGCTATTTTTATTTTGAACTGGGATATGTTGAGGACATTCTAATTTGAAAATATTTTTAAGGCTCTGGGGATTGAAAATGATGACAGTGGTCAAAGTATGCAAGTTTTCCTAATGCCTGTTTGCAATTCAAAATAGTCCAATCCAACTGAATCTTTGGAACAAAATTACCCATGGCATTATCAGCTGACAAAAAGTAATGGATTTTCTTGCAATAAAAGGAGCAGCCACTTGCTTATAAAAGAAATATTAAAAGGTTTCGATGGTATTTTTTTTTCTTTATGAACTTAGGTAATGTTGGGTAAAGTAGACATGCAGATGGGCAGCTTGTAGTTCTGACACATAGTCCTCCTTTGCAGGTTCAGAAGTATGGCATCCAATCTGCAAACAAGCAGCAAGAGCAGAAAAGAAGCTAAAGGTAAAATAGAGTTGGGGAAGAGCAGGCAGCCAAATTTTACTCATGGAGGCTGGTATTAGCTAAAATGGATACTGCAAGTTAACCAAATAATTTGTTTAGATAACTTTGAATAGAAATAGGTTTGAATTTTAGGATCTGAACTGTTTAGCCTACAGGGAGGTACAGTATGTGCATGATGAGTAAGATGAAAGTGATATCTTTAAGTTATAGTCAAGGGGTCTGAACCATAAATATGTTCTTGATGCCTGTTCCTGAAATCTATATATTCTGTACTGTGGCTGTGTTTCCCAGATAATGTTGTAAACTGGTAAATATGAAACCAACATTCTCAAACCTCAGCATTTGGCACCAGATGCTTGGTATATGTTCATTGTCTATTTGGGATGCATAACTTCAAATCAAGGTGTAACCTCAGTGTAGCTATGGTAACCTCATTTTCTGTCCAAGCTGCAAATTACTTTTCTATATAACATTGTACAGCTGCCATCTTTCTATCCAAGCCCATAAAGTAGATCTGTATATAGCCAATCTAGTCAGTCATCGGGGAAAACTGGAGACAATTGCCAGGGAGACTCAGGACACAACTATACATTACAGAAGATGCATAGCTG
>NW_015393551.1:11344-14118 GCF_001527695.2 Protobothrops mucrosquamatus | reverse complement strand
GCTTTCTGTATACTGATTTATGATCAAGCTAACGCAACAGTTGGAAATGTGTTAATTATTTCCTGTCTAGTGCACAATTAGTATTCTGTACTTCATATAATTTGTCTCTTACCCTAACAATTATTTTGGAAGGAATACAAGTCAAACTCTAGGCTGGTTTTAAATATGATGTAGAATCTTTCCAAATCAGATGTCCTGCAAAGTAAAATTGTGTCCATTTTCCTCTTTAGGAGAAACATGATATTGTGTTCTCTTATCAAGGTTTGTTTTTTGGAAAATATAGACACAGAAAATTAGGCAAACAATATTGGGATTTAGATGTGTCTTTAACGCTAAGCAATTTCAAAAACAGAAGTGATTTTATTACTATAAAGTATTTCACAGAATGTTTTAGTATATTTCATATATATTTTCTGTGTTTCTTACAGTTTTTCCTTTCTAATGTTCAGTTTAGGAATATAGTAACCTGCCCATGAACCATGTTTTTATTTAGACAGTTTTTGCCAAGCAGATGAATGTCCCTTGAGATCGTTTCTCCATTGGGTGAGTGGTTCAGAGGTATATTTCAGAGTGTTCAATAGAATTTTGGGGTGGCTTATGGGACTTTCTGGAACCACTGATTTACTCCTATCAACTTTTTAATTTATTCCTTTTTTAGGAAGAAAATGACCATATGCCACCATGGACACCCATGGGTTCCTTCAACCTGACTGTAAGCCTACAATTAAGAAAACAGAGAAGCACTTAAGCCTTTCCATCTATATTGACATCCGAGTGAATGACAGAGCTTGTCTCTCCAAGAAGCCAGATGAGGTTGTCAAATCACTGCTCTGTGATACTAGACTTCTCACCCAAATCCTGATTCCAGATTTCTCATAAAATTCCATACCTAGAGAAGATTAATATAACCTGCAGAGCAGGAGACAGCATTTCCTCACCATCAGTCTTCACGCTTGAGGGCAAAACAACTCAACTGAAACATCTACACACCACAAGATCAAAACCCACTATTATTACTCTCATTTTTTTATTTCATAGCCTACCTTTTGAATGCTGTACTTCATGTTATGCTGTTGCAATAAATTCTGCCTCTTCTCCAAGTAACTTGCCCTGTGTGTTCTACAGAGCACCCAACCTATATGTGAATTCAGAATATTCTTCTAACATTTCCAGCATATTACACGATGTGGGAAAAAATTGATGCAGTCTGGGTTACAAACAGAAATAACTTAGAATGGCTGTAGAAAATTGTACTGTATTTGTGAAAAAAACCACATTTCATTAGTATTGTTCTTCAAAAACCTCTGGGTTTTTCTTACTTTAGGTTTAAAAACAAATCTACAAAAACAGTAGGCCTGTTATATTTCCATTCCCATTGCTGTATAAATTTCCATCTCCTTTCCATCAATAAAATGCTAATGCTAATAACAATGATAACACAAAAACAAAAATTCACTTTTTTATGATGTGATTTTTAACCAATTTTGTGACTGGAATTTATAGTTAGCAGTGCCAGGACAACATTTGGAGAAAAAGAAAAAAAGAAAAAAAGAAAGAAAGAAAGAAAGAAAGAAAGAAGGAAAGGAAAGGAAATGTTATTTATTTTTTATGGATAAAACACTTTGAAAAAATTGGACCATATTGCTCCAAGGATTTCCAAGAATGACAAAGAAGTTGGCCTGACAAGCTGCTATTACTAATTAGATATACATTTATGTTTTTGGTTTTGAGATTTTCCATTTTACAGCAAAACTAATAAGGCAACAGGCAATTTATAACAAATTTCTTCTGTGTTGCCAAGAAATTGGACCTCTAAAATAAATAACTGAAATACAGTTTTGATTATTTTTATTTTAATAACAGTGTTATGGATTATTTATGTAGCAAAAGTGGCATTACTTTTCTGTGGGTGGTATATGTCTGTCATCTCTTACTACCATTCCATTCAACAACTGAGAGAATGAATCACAATGGATTCTATCACTTTAATGTAACCTACAACAAAGAAAACAGGCATATTTAAACACCTTCAAAAACACCTTCAAATGCTGGAATTACCCAAAATAATAAATGCATCAGATTAGGCAAAAGTGTAATACACACTAAGAAGGAATCTGTCTTTTTTGTCTGATTCATTATAATGGTGGGAAAAAAGAAAGAGAGAGAGAGAGAGAGAGAGAGAGAGAGAGAGAGAGAGAGAGAGAGAAAGAAAGAAAGAAAGAAAGAAAGAAAGAAAGAAAGAAAGAAAGAAAGAAAGAAAGAAAGAAAGAAAGAAAGAAAGAAAGAAAGAAAGAAACCACTTTACTGGCCTATAAAAATCTTTGAGGTGTGTCTGGGCAGGGTTCAAAATGTTTACTCCAACTGCCAACTTAATCCAACTTTCTGGATGTCAAGATCAAACAAACAACAGCATACTTTCTTATATCAAGTACTAAGTTATAAACCAATAATATTTCAAAAAGGAACCAGGATCACTAGGATGGAGATAAGAATGACACAGGCAGGCAATGAAATTGCATTTATCATATAAGTGCAATATTCTCTGTTTCTCATTTGCATGTCCACACTTTTGGAACTGATCTACCAGTTGCGTCCTTTTCTGGACCGGGACGCTTTGCGCACAGTCACTCAAGCTCTCGTCACCTCCCGCCTGGACTACTGTAATGCTCTCTACATGGGGCTCCCTTTGAGGAGCACCCGGAGACTTCAACTGGTCCAGAATGCGGCCGCGCGGGCGGTGTTGGGAGGGACTCGTCGCTCCCATGTAACACCGC
>NW_015393551.1:7810-10422 GCF_001527695.2 Protobothrops mucrosquamatus | reverse complement strand
GGTGTTAGTTACCACCTTTAAAACGCTCCATGGCATCGGACCTGGTTACCTCCGAGACCGCCTTCTGCCACAGATTTCCTCCCATAGACCGGTACGCTCCCACAGAGTGGGTCTCCTCAGGGTGCCGTCGGCCAAACAATGTCGGCTGGCGACCCCCAGGGGGAGGGCCTTCTCTGTGGGTGCCCCCACCCTCTGGAACCAACTACCCCCCGAGATCCGGATGATTCCGGATCTCCTTACTTTCCGCCGCGCCCTCAAGACATGGCTTTTCCAGCAAGCGGGCCTGACCTAGGGAGGATTTTACTTAGGGATGATTTTAAGAATAATTTTAATAAGAAATACAGCTTCTAATATTTGGTTTTTAATTTGGTTTTATAGGGGTTTATATTTTTTTGTATATTGTATTTGTATTTGTTTTAATATGCTGTGCACCGCCCTGAGTCCTGCGGGAGAAGGGCGGTATATAAATTAAATTATTATTATTATTATTATTATTATTATTATTATTATTATTATTATTATTATTATTATTATTATTATTATTATTATTATTATTATTATTATTATTATCTCCAAGAAAATGTTGGATTTTGTTTTGATTGCTGCCATTTACATTTTATTATTTATTATTCAAATTTATATACTATCTATATGTCCATGGTATATTTACTATGGACAGCTTTTGTTTGAGACACTTTGGTCTCATAATAGCAAACCCTAGACCAGGGGTGTCATATTCACCATGTCACGTGATGCAATGTATCATAACTTTTTTCCTTGCCGGAGCTGGGGTTGGTGCGGCTTCTGTGTGACGCATCCAGCCACGGGCCAGCAGTTTGACATCCCTGCCCTAGACAACCTGTAATCCATTAGGTCATCTTTCAGAACTATTTCCTTATCTAAATGGAGAAACAAAATGAGGTAAAAAATCAGAAGGAGCAGGAGTGAGTTCCAACTTCCTGCTGGCTTCTCCACTAATATTTTTTGTGGGAAATTGGCTGGGAGGGTCAGAAATCACTCATTTCATTCCCATGTGAGTCATGGGTGCCAGTTGAACCTTGGTTCAACAATTGTTCCCCTATACCTTGCAATTTTGCCCAACTGAAAGTTACAAATACTGTATGCGAGTTTTAGTCATCTATAGATATACTATTAATGCACCAACACACTTCAAAAGAAAATAGATTGGGGTTTCAAAAGCAAAAGTCCAGAAGAGGGTTACATGTTCCTATATGTATTCTCTCGTGTGCACTCATTCTTTAGTTATTTTTAACTCTTTAGATGTTCAAAACACCTAGTAGATGTATAGACACATCTTACACGGAATCCTGCAGGGAGAATAAAATCAAAAGGTTCTTACCTCAGCACTGTGAAGTTATGTTAACCTATTTGCATTGAATTACTATTTAGATTTCAGATCAAACTGAAGAATTGTAAAAAAAAAAAAAAAAGACTGCTGTTATAGGCTTTTTTTCCACTCTCCCCTTGTGCTTGGAGATAGCTTCTTGAACCAGCTTCTATTTGATTTTAATTGTGACTGCCACCTCCTGGATCTATTTCAATTGTATTCAATGGCATGGAGAGCCATCTTTGATATTTTGTTTTGTTCTACTCAAAAGGCACAGGGTTCCACAGATAGAGCAGTTTAATTATAGCTCTTTCCACTCTTATCACTACATCTGAAATTGTATGGAGAGACAAAAGGTATTATAGTAGAGCATATGCTTTGCAAATAAATGATCCCATATTTAATCTCTGGTATTTTTGAGGTAAGTATATATTTTTTTCCTGTCCAAAATTCTCAAGAACCCCTACCAAACAACAATCAAGAAGAAATTTAATATACATTTAATTTTATATAATGTACCCAATATTCCTATGAAATAACACTTTGTAGCTCCAAAATTGTCTTAATTTTTGATTAAGAACAACTCAGTTTTTCCAAATCCCCTTCATTAGAGGTGAAGAATCCTGCACTAGATGGTCCTTGATAAGACATTTAGGGTCCTGTTAAAATATAATCCATGATGTCTAAAAACATTTTTACTTAGCAGCTTTTCCTCATGGTTAGCGTATATAGATTTTTTTTTCTATGTCATTATCACAACTGAGTTCAATAATCAGTCTAAAACCACCATAGCTGATAAAAGATTTGTAATTGACTTGTCTTAACCTGACACAATGAGTAAATAGTAGAAACAATCAAGAGGCTTTCGTAAATGTTTCTTCTGGAATTTAAGCTGGACTAATAATGAAAGATTTAAGAAATCCATAAATTGAGGTGTGTCTTCTGAAATGGACTGAAATCCACTTTTTTCTTTTGAGCAACTTTGAAATGTGAATTTCACATTTTTATGATTTTTTTGGCTGGATTTTTGTCTACACTAGACCATGTATTATTGTATGAGTTGCAGCCAATGAAAAGTTATCCATCTCACCTCTCTCATAAAATAGGCCAAAGGTGAAAAACTGTGATCTTGCATATGTAGGTAAATTGTAAGCTCCAGCTTTTTAAATAATTGGCCTGCTGTCCAGAGCTTCAGGAAATTGAAGTCAGAGGGCCACAGGTCATGTACTGTATATCTGCAATAGGTAAAGAGAGCACAATTTCC
>NW_015393551.1:4147-7346 GCF_001527695.2 Protobothrops mucrosquamatus | reverse complement strand
TTAAAACACAAAGGAAGAAAAGTATTGACCTTAGTAAAAAAAAATCTTAGTTTTCCAATATAACATGGTAACACTTGGCTGATTAACCCATCAAAATCAGAGTTTTTAAGGCTGTAGCCATATACTTACCTGCTCAAAATAATGTCACTGAATGTGATGAAACTTAATTCTGAGTAGAAGTAAAAAGAAAAAGAAAAAAAAGAAACAGATTATATTGTAAAGTATTAACTTTGAATTATGCCAAACATTTGTGCTGACATTTTGCTTGGTCTAGGGAACATGACATATTTTAATCCCTCAATCCTACAAGCTTTATTGGAAACAACATTGTTGTTGTTAACCTTTGAAATTTTGGTTTGAAAGGTGACTAGCCTTTTGGTAAACAAGTGCTTAGGAACTAATCCCTGACAAAACTCTAATTTAAGGCCTCTTATTTATGAGTTACAGCCCTGTGGATTTTAGCATTTATGTGTCCTTGAAAGGTGGGTTTGTCTCCTTTTAAAAAGAACAATATTTAGAGAGGAGTGGGTGGGCAGAAAGGCATAAAGATATGTAGCATATTTCCAGTTTTCATTTATCCTCTGAAATCCCTCTGAAAAGAATAGGAAATAATGAGAAAGGATAAAGAACCTTTACACTTAATCTGCTTAAATATATCCAGTATGATCTTCACAATAGATAGGTTAATATGCATCTACCTTAAATCATAATTTCAAAACTATGAGAAAGTAATAATAAGAATAATAAAAAATAGGTAAGACCTATTTTCTGGCATGCCTGAATGTCTGATTTTGGAAATTACGATGACATAAGTTTTCTGATGTAGCTGAGATTCTGCAGAGATACCAAAAATAAACAACTGTACCGAGTATAAGTTGAGAAGAGTTTTATCTGCAACTTTCAAAGCTAGAGCAAATTCAAACAGACTAGCATTGCCCAATAGGATATCCTTCAGATATGTTAGACTTGCAATTATCATTGTCTCTCAAATACTTGTCATGTAGTTATGTTGTCTGGCTGATGGAACCAATAGGGGCTGATGGGGTTTGCAGTCCATTCCATCTGAGTCTCAAGTTAGGAAAGCCAATATTGGTAGTTCTGGACTTACAACAGTTTGTTTAGTGATGGTTCAAAGTTGCAATGGCACTGAAAAAAGTGACTTAAGACCGATTTTCACAGTTACCATTGCAGCATCTCCAAGGTCACGTGATCAAAATTCAGAAGCTTGGCAACTCTTTCACATTTATTCCCAGGGGTCATGTGATCACATTTTGTGACCTTCTGACAAGCAAAGTCAATGGGGAAACCAGATTCACCTAACAACCTTGTTACTAATTTAACAACTGCAGTGATTCACTTGACAACTATGGCAAGAAAGGTCATAAAATGGGGCAAAACTCACTTAACAAATGTCTCACTTAGTAACATAAATTTTGGGCCCAGTTGTGATCATAAGTTGAGAACTACCTGTATCTGATTTGGACGTCCACAACAATTCTGTATTGATTAAACTATTAATACATGGAATTTTGTATGAAAGCACATATTTTATAACAATTACAGGTTTCATTATAGATATATTTCCAAGCAGATGAATTTTGGGTAGACTGTTGGTATCATTCTTGTTTCTATAGAAAGTACCACAGTTTCAAAAAGTTAATGAAAAACTGAGTGGAAATCCTATTTGAGACAGGTTTAGAAAAAAGTAATCTGCCCAATGTAATTCCCTATGATGAATTAACATCATGATATTTTCTCATGCCTATCTGGTACTTGGTATCTCTCAAAAAGTATGATATTCAACATCTTTATAATAAATGTAGAAGATATAATTATGAATAAGATGCTATAGAAAACACCACAATTATATTAAAAAAAAAAAAAGCAAGTAAATTTATTCTCAATGTTAAATAGCAGGCTATAAAATGGACAATCCACTCCAAAACGTATTTTGAAATATGAAGTGTACTTGTTGTTTTGTTTTGTTTTGTTTTTTAAAAACCTGAAATTTAAATGAAGCCGTTTCTGCCCTTTAGTTTTAAGAACATTCAGTGTAAGTTAACACAGTAAAACAGTAAAGAAGAAAGGGAGGGAGGGAGGGAGGGAGGAAGGAAGGAAGGAAGGAAGGAAGGAAGGGGGGAAGGGAGGGCAGGGGAAGAGAGGGCAGGGAAGGGAAAAGAAGGGAAGGGAAGGGAAGGGAAGGGGAGGGGAGGGGAGGGGAGGGGAGAGGAGAGGTGAGGAAATGTTGGATACAAGGAGATGATATTCAATACATATTATACAAATAATAATGCCTTGCATTTCACATGTAAGTAGTATATAAAAAATCATCAAACCAACATGAAGCATTAGAATATCGTGATGATACATATGATTATTGCCTAATTAAAAAGAGAATTTCAAGAATTCTTGAATTCCTGCACTAAACCCTAGAGGTTTTTCACAGAGATCTGGATATTCTAGACAACTACAGCTAATTATTGTAGGTGGTAATTTCTTTTAGGCTGTATTTTAAATTCATGAATTTTCCACACATGGAAATAGTACTGTAGTTATCTAAATAATGGGAAATTAGTTTAATGCTCAAAAATATGAGTCAGTAATTTATCACATTATTTTTTTTAGAAAAATTGCTATTGCTACTTTATTGTTAGAACTAGCCTCTTGTTCCAGGGTCTCTTAAAAGGGTGAAAATCATTTATAGGTACAATTGCATGTTTATCAACTGTCATTCAAATGTGCAGAAAACAATATTTTGAAAATGCAACCATGGTTTTTCTTCATGCATAGAAGGCCTGGTCAGGGTTCTACAGAGGATTGTAGCAAACCTGAATCTTCCTGCAGTGTTGTCCTCCTCTGGGGTGCAATAGTTGTGTGACTTATTTGTTTATCTGATTTACATAATATTGTGTGCAATGGATAATATAATCTTTTTATTGTTGTAACTTTCACAAAAATCAGACCGGAGATTAGAATACATAAAATTATGCTTCTGTGAAAGACTGATATGTGCACATTATGTTCACACAATTTTTCTTCTCTTTCTCATTGTACAAGTCTTCAGGTATTCATGATGATGTTGGCAAGTGAAACTTGCATCTGTGAATGAATTTTCCTAAGGCAAACAACACAGAAATAATAATTGTGTTTAAAAACAATATTGTTGTTTTTTAAACCTAACGTCCGGTCTCATTTTTAT
>NW_015393551.1:0-1003 GCF_001527695.2 Protobothrops mucrosquamatus | reverse complement strand
CCCCCCACTCCTTCTGCACCGCAACCCTCAGACATGGCTGGTCCTGACCCAGGGTGAACCTCCCCCCTCCCCACCACCCTTGTTCCCCCTAAAAATTTCTTAAAACACCCCTTCAGGAAAAACCTCAATTTGTCCAATTTACGAAGTTTTTCATTTGTCCTTGCCGCATGCCACCTCTCGGGGTTCCAAACCCCATCCTTGAGGTGGGCCCTTGAGATTTTGTTGGGCCAGACCTGCGCGAGGGGTGAATCGCGCAGGGCCAATAGGACCGTCCTGTGGTACATGCGTTAGGACGCAAGTCCGGATTTGGGAGATCACAAACGGGGGGGGGAGGCCAATCCTCAACTGTTGGTAAACGTTCAGTCCCGGCCACACCAGGTCCTCCATCAGCCGGAGCGGGGCCGAAGCCAAACTCCTCCCAGCCATGCTGGCCATACTGGGCCCTCCCGGTCGATGTCAAAGCCGTTTCTTCAGGCCGAAAACGGGCCGACCGCCAGGCCGTCCGACCAGCCGGTACAGGCCAGCGCCCGGGCCGGGGAGTCAAGTAGTGGCCTAAAACCAGGCCCCATCACCAGGCCGCCGGAGATCTTCCCGGCCAAAGTTCTTTCCGACCACCCTAGTCCTTTCGAACCGCCCGGGTCCTTCCAAGCCGCCCGAGTCCCGGTTGCGGCCCAGGCCCTCCCACCGAATACGAGCCGAATCGGGTCGAGGACGGGCCGAAAACGGGCCGGGCGGACTAGAACAAACCCAATTATAAGTAACATAGCATATTTATTTTACCAATTATAAATATTTATTTATTTTTATTTATTCATTTATTAAATTTGTTTGCAGCCTGCCTCACCACACGGTGACTCTGGGCAGCTTACAATATTAAAATGAAGCCATCAATATATGTAGCAAGGTATAAAATCCCATTGAAATTGCTATAAAATACAAGCTATATATGGGTCTTTCTGCCTTTTGTCCTTGCAAGTAGTATTCCTTGTTACATTTAACCCTT
>NW_015393550.1:10679-14121 GCF_001527695.2 Protobothrops mucrosquamatus | reverse complement strand
TGCCCCAGAGTCTGGGTGGGGCACTGGGGGGTGTGGGGGGGGGACCATGCTAGCACAGATGCTCCTGGGGTTTGATTCTTCATGGGGGGCCGGGCTCCCTCTGCCCTTCCTGGCCTTAATTCCTGCCCTCCTTCGGACCAGGGACCGGAGGGAGGAACAGCCCCCCCCCAGATATGCAGAGGGACCCCAGGAGAGGCAGCGAAGCAGCCCCACAAGGAAGCAGAGCTGACTGGTCCCTGCTCCAAAATGGGCAGCCCCCCCCATCGTCGTGGCAGCGGCCCCCGGGGGTGCCCGCCTTGGCCTCTTGCTCCGAGACACGGCCGGCCGTGGAGGCTCACGGGGCACCATCAGACCGTCAGGATGGGGGCTGTGATGCCCATAAAAAACAAGCCAAGTTCAGCCACTCCTGCTTGGGGTTTTTTTTGACCATCTCTTGCTGCCCCTACCCTCAGATTGGCCAGACCCCCCCTTTTTTTTTAAAGAAAAGGGGGGGTCTGTTTCTGCTTTTTTAAAGAAAAGACCGGACAGCCCTTTGTCTGAAAGAAATGTCTCCTGCTTGAGCAGAGGGCTGGACTAGAAGACCTCCGAGGCCCCTTCCAGCTCTGTTCTGATTGATTGCCCCCCTGGGCTGTGATGCAGGTGACCCCGAGGGGGCCTCAGGGCCGCCCAGGTCCCCTCTGGGGCAACTCTGAGGCCCCCCCAGCCAGGGAGGGGGGGCTGGAAGGATGCTCGCCAGCCCATTCACAGGAGCCCCCCCCTCCCAAGTGTCCTCTCCTGAGTGGCTCAATCCAGGGGCAGCAGAGGGTCCAAAGGGAGGGGGGGTCCCAGGCCTGAGGGACTCACAAGGCAGGCCGGACGCCGACGATGAGAAGGACCTGCAGCGCGATGCGCCTGTGGAGGTTCCAGTGCTCAACGGCGATGGCCACCAGCAGCCCCCCGATGAAGAGCATGTTGGTGTCCTTCAGGTACTCCATGCACACCTGCAGGGAAGCAGCAGAATAACAGAATCAGGAAGGGACCTTGGAGGTCTTCTACCCCAACCGCTTGGCCAAGCAGGAGACCCTAGACCAGGGGTAGTCCACCTCGGCTCTTTGATGACTCGTGGACTTCAACTCCCAGAATTCCTGAGCCAGCTAAGCTGGCTCAGGAATTCTGGGAGTTGAAGTCCACGAGTCATCAAAGAGCCAAGGTGGACTACCCCTGCGGCCTAGACTCTTCCGGACAGATGGCCGACCTGTCTCTTCTCAAAGACCTCCTCCAGGGATGATGGAGGAGTCCGGCTTACCGTGGAGGAGTCCATGATGCCCATGAGGGGGAAGAAGAGGACGGGGAAGAGGGCGGTCACCGCCAGGGGCAGGGCCTCCGTGCACCAGAAGATGGCCATCACGATGATGGTGTAGCCGCATTGGGCTTCCTGGAGGAAGAAGGGAACCAGGTCAAGAAGGGAGCCGGGCGCTGTAGGCACAAAGGGGGCAGGGCTGCCATCCGGAGGTGGCTGGGGGGGAGGGGGGCACCTGCAGGCCCTCCTGCTCACTGCTGGGTGAGCCTGATGGGAGCTGGAGTCCCACCACCTTGTAGGGTCACACCTGGTCCACTTCCCAGTTCAAGAAGCAGTTCATCCTCACAAGGCTTTCTACGAGGAAGGAAGAAGGGAGGGAGGAAGGGAGGAAGGAAGAAAGAGAGGGAAGGAGGGAAGGAGGAAGGAAGAAAAAAAGGAAGGGAGGGAGGGAGGGAAGGAGAGAGGAAAGAAAGAAGGAAGAAAAAAGGAGGGGAGGAAGGAAGGAAGAAAGAAAAAGGAAGGGAGGGAGGGAGAAAGGAAATAAGGAAGTAAGGAAAAAGGGGAGGGAGGGAGAGAGGAAAAAAGGAAGGAAGGAAGGAAGGAAGGAAGGAAGGAAGGAAGGAAAAAGGGGAGGGAGGGAGAGAGGAAAAAAGGAAGGAAGGAAGGAAGAAGGGAGGGAGGGAGGGAGGAAAAGGGAGGGAGGAAGAAAGAAAGAGGGAGGGAGGGAAGGAGGGAGGAAGAAAAAAGGAAGGAAGGGAGGGAGGGAAGGAGAGAGGAAAGAAGGAAGGAAGGAAAAAGGAGGGGAGGAAGGAAGGAAAAAAGGAAGGAAGGAAGAAAAAGGGAGGGAGGGAGGAAGAAAAAGGGAGGGAGAGAGAGAAAGAAGGAAGGAAGGAAAAGGAGGGAGGGAGAGAGGAAAAAAGGAAGGAATGAAGGAAAGAAGAAGAGAGGGAGGGAAGGAGAAAGAAAGAGAAAGAAAGGAAAGAAAGAAAGAAAGAAAGAAAGAAAGAGGGAGGGAGGGAGGGAAGAAGGAAAAAGGGAGGGAGAGAGGAAGGAAAAAGGAATGGAAGGATGGAGGGAGGAAGGAAAAAAGGAAGGAAGGAAGGAAGGAAGGAAAAAGGGAGGGAGGGAGGACCCAAAGGACCAGGACCTCTCCATCTGGGGTCCAACCTGGAGGCAGGAGGGCCCAAGCGAAGATCGGGCATTTGGCTCTGACTGCTTAAAGGTGCCTTAAGTGCCCGGCAATCGGCCTCCAGGGTCCCCTGGGACAAGATGGCGCAGCTGATCGATCGAGGCGTCGGGGGGGGGGATTGCTGGGTTGGTCTAGGATGGCACAGAATCAGACCCAGCCTGGCAGCCCTTTTTGGCAACTAAGAGTTGCGATTGCCACCTTATTAAAAAGCGGAAGCTTTGATTTGTGGCAGCTCACAGAGGCTTCTCTTGGAATAAAAACCTGGAAGAGGGAAAAGGCACCACCAGATTTTTGCAAAGACACCAGGAGGTGCTGATCCAAAGGAGCAATAAAGAGAATAAATTCCAAGAAGAAAATGCGAATTAAGGGCTCTGTCAGTCCAGCCACTGCAGGGCCCCGGACGGGATGGGCCGCTGCTCACCAAGGCTGCCGCCTTTTAGTCAGATCTGTGAATTGCAGTTAACTGGGGAATTCTGGGAATTGAGGTCCCCCCATCTTAAAGCTTGCTGGCTGGGGAATTCTGGGAGTTGAAGCCCCCCCATCCTAAAGCATGTTAACTGGGGGATTCTGGGAGTTGAAGTCCCCCCATCCTAAAGCTTGCTGGCTGGGGGATTCTGGGAGTTGAAGTCCCCCCATCCTAAAGCTTGCTGGCTGGGGGATTCTGGGAGTTGAAGTCCCCCCACCTTAAAGTTGCCAATGCTGGAAAGCACCGACTGAGCAAGCACCCAACCCCAGTGATGTTATTCAGTTCCTTGGCGGCCCCACCTCCCATCCTTCCGGGCAGGCCTGGAGCTGAGAAACCAGGAGGGCATTTGGCTGCTGCAGAGTTGCACAACCGAGGCACCCCAGATGAGGGCGTCAACCCCGGGAACTTCCCAGAGACTGAGAGCATTGCAAGAACTCTTAAGAAGCCCTGAAATGGGAACATCTGGAAATTCCCATGCTTGGGAAACTCAGCTCGGCATCTGCCCATT
>NW_015393550.1:7508-10145 GCF_001527695.2 Protobothrops mucrosquamatus | reverse complement strand
AACATCTGGAAATTCCCATGCTTGGGAAACTCAGCTCGGCATCTGCCCATTGGGACGGTTTCCAGAAGACCAAGCAGGGCAGCAGCCCCGTTTTTGATGATCTCAAAAAGCGAAGCAGGGTTAATAATAATAATAATAATAATAATAATAATAATAATAATAATAATAATAATAATAATAATAATAATAATAATAATAAAAAAGTTGGAAGGGACCTTCGAGGTCATCTAGTCCAACCCCCTGCTCAGGCAGGAAACCCTAGACCATTTCGGACAAAGGGCTGTCCAGGTTCTTCTTAAAAACTTCCAGTGTTGGAGCATTCACCGCTTCTGGAGGCAG
This sequence comes from Protobothrops mucrosquamatus, assembly GCF_001527695.2. NCBI lineage: Eukaryota > Metazoa > Chordata > Lepidosauria > Squamata > Viperidae > Protobothrops > Protobothrops mucrosquamatus. The sequence continues at coordinate 9,806 of NW_015393550.1, read as the reverse complement.
GATGTTCCACTGGTTAATTGTTCTCACTGTCAGGAAGTTTCTCCTTAGTTCTAGGTTGCTTCTCTCCTTGGTGAGTTTCCATCCGTTGCTTCTTGTCCTGCCTTCAGGCGCTTTGGAGAAGAGCTTGACTGCCTCTTCTTTGGGGCAGCCCCTGAGATACTGGAAGACTGCTATCATGTCCTCCCTCGACCTTCTCTTCATTAAACTAGACATACCCAATTCCAGCAACCGTTCCTTGTATGTTTTAGCCTCCAGTCCCCTCATCATCTTTGTTGAACCGGGCCAGGTCACTGAGGTTCCAGGAAAGCCCAAATTTTGCAAGGGAGTTACAGTAAATTATGCAAGAGACACCTCCAGAAGAAGGAGGTGCCCACCAGCCACATCTGTCTGCCAGGGGACCTTCTCTCTGAAGCCAAGATCATCTCCCAGGAGACACCCTTTCCCTTCCTAGGCTGACCAACCAGCATCTGGCACCACCTCCCAGCCTTGTTGGCCTCTCTGGGCAGCACTGAGTGCTTAGAAGAGCCCCAGGCCCCAGGTAGAATGGCCCCTGGACCAGGCACTGCACCCAGTTTGGGTCACCCCAATATAGACTCTGGAAAGGGTGCGGAGAAGAGCCACAAAGACGATCAGGGGACTGGAGACAAAATCATGCAAAGAACGGTTGCTGGAATTGCGTAGGTCTAGTTTAGAAAAAAAAAAGGACTAAGCGGGGACGCGATGGCAGGATTCCCATATCATCGCCATGTGCGAGTAGGCAGCAATGTAAGTTTTCTAAATAAAATAAAATAAATAAATAAACAAATAAATAAATAAATAAAATATTGAAGGGGTTCCTACAAAGATGAGGGGATCACTCTATTCTCCAAGGCACCTGAAGGCAGGACAAGAAGCAAAGGATGGAAACTAATCAAGGAGAGAAGCAACCTGGAACTAAGGAGGAACTTCCTGACAGTGAGAACAATTAACCAGTGGAACAACTTGCCACCAGAAGTTGTGAATGCTCCAACCCTGGAGGTTTTAAAGAAGAGACTGGACACATTTGTCTAGAATGGTATAGGACAGGGGTCTGCAACCTTGACCACTTTAAGACTTGTGGACCTCAGCTATGCTGGCTGAGGAATTCTGGGAGCTGAAGTCCACAAGTCTTAAAGTGGTCAAGATTGCAGACCCTAGGTATAGGGTCTCCTGCTTGAGCAGGGGGTTGGAGTAGAAGACCTCCGAGGTCCCTCCCAACTCTGTTCTTCTGTTCTGAGATTTATGGATGAGGAACACCAGAGCATCTGCTGCTGCTATGGCAGAAGAAGCAGCCCCAGGGTTCTCCACAGGGGATGGTTGAAGAAGTCACGATGGCAATCCACGTCAAGAAGTGCCTTGCCTGTCCTCTTGGCATTTTCACACACACACACACACACACACACCCCTTGAAGGTGCCCCTAAGCAGCCCCAGGCGTGGGCAACGTCCCTCTTGGTAGAGAGAAATCCGCTCACAACCAAGAGGACACCCTGGTCCGCCTGCCGGATTCTCTCCAGGGCAGCCCTCTGCTCCTCCTGACTCTTAAGGCCACACGTGTGTGTTTGTGTGTACATGCGTGCGATGGTTTGATTTCAAAAGCTCTCACTTCTTCGCTTGCAAAGGATCCATGCTCGGATCTTGGGTGTGTCTGCTCTGGTGGAGCACCTGGGCTGCTTCCACCCTGGCAACTTGGGCAAGCCAGACCTGTAATTAAGCAGGTAACCGCAGCTCTGCCCGTACGGGCCTGGGAAGGGCCTCTCCCAGCTGGAGGGAGGGGAGAGGGGAGCTGCTTGGTTCCTCTCCGGACCCTGCCTTCCTTCTTCCTCCTCCTGACTGGAAAGGGAGCCTTGAACTATCTTGGGAAAGAGGCTCTTCACTTCGAGGGTTCACTTGGCTGTAACTTAATAATAATAATAATAATGATAAAGTTGGACGGGACCTTGGAGGTCATCTAGTCCAACCCCCTGCTCAGGCAGGAAACCCTGTATATCATTTCAGACAAAGGGCTGTCCAGTCTCTTCTTAAAAACTTCCAGTGTTGGAGCATTCACAGCTTCTGGAGGCAGGTTGTTAATAATAATAATAATAAAGTTGGAAGGGACCTTGGAGGTCATCTAGTCCAACCCCCTGCTCAGGCAGGAAACCCTATACCATTTCAGACAAATGGCTGTCCAGTCTCTTCTTAAAAACCTCCAGTGTTGGAGCATTCACCGCTTCTGGAGGCAGGTTGTTCCACTGGTTAATTGTTCTCACTGTCAGGAAGTTTCTCCTTAGTTCTAGGTT
>NW_015393550.1:3562-7130 GCF_001527695.2 Protobothrops mucrosquamatus | reverse complement strand
CTCAGGCAGGAAACCCTATACCATTTCAGACAAATGGCTGTCCAGTCTCTTCTTAAAAACCTCCAGTGTTGGAGCATTCACCGCTTCTGGAGGCAGGTTGTTCCACTGGTTAATTGTTCTCACTGTCAGGAAGTTTCTCCTTAGTTCTAGGTTGCTTCTCTCCTTGATTAGTTTCCACCTGTTGCTTCTTGTCCTGCCTTCAGGGGCTTTGGAGAACAGCTTGACTCCCTCTTCTCTGGGGCAGCCCCTGAGATATTGGAAGACTGCTATCCTGTCCCCCCTCGTCCTTCTCTTCGTTAAACTAGACATCCCCAATTCCAGCAGCCATTCCTTATATGTTTCAGCCTCCAGTCCCCTGATCATCTTTGTTGCTCTTCTCTGCACTCTTTCTAGAGTCTCAGCATCTTTTTCACATCGTGGTGACCAAAACTGGATGCAGTATTCCAAGTGTGGCCTTACCAAGGCCTTGTAAAGTGGTATTAACACTTCAGGTGATCTTGATTCTATCCCTCTGTTAATGCAGCCTAGCACTGTGTTGGCCTTTTTGGCAGCTGCAGCACACGGCTGGCTCCTATTTAAGTGATTGTCCAATAGGACTCCGAGATCCCTCTCACAGTTGCTACTATTGAGCAAGGTGCCCCCTATGCTGTACTTGTGCATTTGGTTTTTCTTGCCTAAATGTAGAACCTTGCTTTTTTCACCATGCTTTGCATTCCCCTCCCCCAATAATCCCTAGGGGCCAGGCCCTTGGAAGGACCGCCTCTCCCCCGTGGCAGCCCCCTGGCCCACCAGGATTTGGAGGAAGGGCTTGCCACAGGTGCCACTGATGAGGGATGGTCACCTGTGAGGCCATGAAAAAGGGTCTTCTCAATGGTGGCTCCTTCCCTATGCTTGAGAAGGGGGTTGGACTAGAAGACCTTCAAGATCCCTTCCAACTCTGTTATTCTGTTCTGTTATCGGAACATCTTTCCCCTCAAGACAGGCTTGGCCCCCAATCCGGCTGCTTTTCCGAAAGGCCCGAAGAACGCGGTTTTGCCCAGGGGCCTAGGGACCCCGGAGGGAGGCGGAGCCCATTAAGGGGCTGACTTGATTGTGCTGTTGCTGCCACACTTGGGGGGGGGGGTGTTATAGGTTATTATTATATGATGGATTTTAAAAAAAATTGTAAGATGCCTGGAATACCTAGGGGTGAGTTGGGTGGCTCTGTAAATTTGTTTAATAAATAATAAATCAATCTATAAGACATGAACCAGAAAGAAAGAAAGAAAGAAAGAAAGAAAGAAAGAAAGAAAGAAAGAAAGAAAGAAAGAAAGAAAGAAAGAAAGAAAGAAAGAAAGAAAGAAAGAAAGAGGGGGGAAGGAAGGAAGGAAGGAAGGAAGGAAGGAAAGAAAGAAAGAAAGAAAGAAAGAAAGAGGGAGGGAGGGAGGGAGGGAGGAAGGAAGAGAGAGAAGGAAGGAAGAAAGAAAGAAAGAAAGAAAGAAAAAGAAAGAAAGAAAGAAAGAAAAGAGATGGAGAAGGAAGGAAGGAAGGAAGGAAGGAAGGAAGGAAGGAAGGAAGGAAGGAAGGAAGGAAGGAAGGAAGGAAGAAAGAGAAAGAGACTCCCAATGATCGGCTATCTCGGTAGCCCTGATCTGACGGGTATTGATCCATTATTGAGAGGCCCAGCCATCAGGGAGGGGGGCAGGGGGGGTTGCACATTGGAAGCCCTTGTTCCTGGTCCTTCTGCACTTTACCTCTCTCTCACACAGACACCCGCAAGGCACACACACACACGGAGATAAAGGGGCCTGGTGATCAGACCAAAGGTGGGCTGCGCTTGGCTGCCCCGGATGCTGCCGTGGCTTCAGGGATGCTCTTAGGATATCTGCAAATATGTGCAGGGATTAGTAGGAGCTGTTTGAGGGTTGTGAAAGGTCTTCAGGTCCTGGGACAGAGGAAGACTTCCTGTTCAGACAGAGGCCAAATTTAGCATCAGCCGGAGGCTCCGTAATCTGCTAGGTCAGGGGGGGCGACTAGGGCAGCCTCACAACCTGCGGACTTCAACTCCCAGAATTCCTGAGCCAGGGAGGAGGAGGAGGAGAAGGAGGAGGGAGGAGGAGGAGGAGGAGGAGGAGAAGGAGGAGGAGGAGGAGAAGGAGGAGGAGGAGGAGGAAGGAAGGAATGAAAGAGGAAAGAAAGAAAGAAAGAAAGGAAGGAAGGAAGGAAGGAAGGAAGGAAGGAAGAATGGAAGGAAGGAAAGAAGAAAGGAGGAAAGGAAGGAAGGAAGGAAGAAAAAAAGAAAGAAAGGAAGGAAAGAAAGAAAGGAAGGAAAGAAGGAAGAAAGAAAGAAAGAAGGAAAGAAAGAAAGAAAGAAAGAAAGAAAGAAAGAAAGAAAGAAAGAAAGAAAGAACGGAAGGAAGAAATGAAGGAGGAAAGAAAGAAAGGAAGAAAGGAAGAAAGAAAGAAAAAGAAAGAACGGAAGGAAGGAGGAAAGAAAGGAAGGAAGAAAGAAAGAAAGAACGGAAGGAAGGAGGAAAGAAAGAAAGAAAGGAAGGAAGGAAGGAAGGAAGGAAGGAAAAAAGAAAGAAAGAACGGAAGGAAGGAAGGAAGGAGGAAAGGAAGGAAGGAAGGAAGGAAGGAAGGAAGGAAGAAAGAAAGAAAGAAAGAAAGAAAGAAAGAAAGAAAGAAAGAAAGAAAGAAAGAAAGAAAGAAAGATCCTGAATTCCACCAAGGGATGCACTTTGCCCCTTGTGGCTCTCCTCCTCCTCCTCCTCCTGCCCTCCGGTTCCAGCTGCCCAGCAGGGCTGGAGGGGGCCCAAAGCCTCAGCCAGGACTTTGCCTCTCTGGTGGGGGGGGCTGGGGGTGTCCCCACAATCAGGAGCTGGAAGTTGCGATTTCCCTTCTCAGGACAGAAACTGGCGCTGGCTGGGCCAGACCGGCTGCTCCCGGCCTGGAAAATCTCCTCCGCAGCCTCGCCAGGAGCCCTTCTGCCCCCCCCGGAGGCCCCCCAGGACCCGGGGGGGCTGGGGGTGGGCAGAGGGCTCTGGGGAGGCTGGACAGAAGCGGGCAAAGCAGCCGAGCCGAAGGGGTGGGAGACGCAGGAGGGGCTCAAAGGTGTGGAGTCGTTGCGGAGCCACAGGAGACCCCAGCCCAGCCCCTCCCCAGACTCCCTTGATCCTCCTCCAGTGCCAGTTCGGCTTCCATCATGCCCGACTTACAGCCGTCCACTTAGTGGCCGTCCAGAGTTACAAACGCCCTGAAAAAAGTAAGTTTGGACTCTTTTTCCACACTTGTGTCTTCTGTTGCAGCAGCCTCCTGGGCCACGGGATCGGAACTCGGAGCGCCTGGCAACTGGCATGTATCTAGGACGGGGGTCACGTGACCCCCTTGGCGACCTTCTGGCCGGCAAATTCAACGGTGAAGCCGGATTCGCTTAGTGACGGTGTTTCTGACTTAACGACTGCAGCGATCCACTTAACAAACTCACTTGTCTCTAAGCAATTGTCTCGCTTAGCAACACAAATGTTGAGCTCGGTTGCGTCTGTAAGGCGAGGACTTCCTGTAGTCAACTGGAGTCTTGTGTGCAAGC
>NW_015393550.1:0-2414 GCF_001527695.2 Protobothrops mucrosquamatus | reverse complement strand
CTATTATGTTTATTAAAAGGAAATCTCTTCCCTGTGATATGAAAATCCTCAGTTAAGCACAACAGGCCCTTTGGAAAGTCTTCCGCAACCTCAGGGTGTGCGTGTGTGTGAGCACTTAGCAATCAAGTGAATTAGGATTCTTCAGAAAAAGAATTCCTAAATTTATTTCAGGGTTAACTTATAGCAGTGGTGGCGAACCCATGGCACGGGTGCCAGAGGAGGCACTCAGAGCCCTCTCTGTGGGCACATGCGCCGTCGCCCCAGTCCTAGGCCTTCAGCTAAGTTTTATAAAACCTTTTTGCTTTAGGCCTTCGCCGCCGTGTGCAAAAAAAAAAAAGGTTCAATCAGTCAATTTCAACTTCTCGCGGGAAAAAAAAAGATCTTGCAAAGTTGGAATTGATTGATTGAACTTTTTAGTCCCACCCAGTCTGCCGTTACCATGGCAGCCACGCCCACCCAATGGGCCACACCCAGCCAATGGGCCACACCCACCCGGCACTCGACGATGCATAAGTGGGTTTTGGGTAGCAGTTTGGGCACTCGGTCTCTAAAAGGTTCGCCATCACTGACGAACCTATAGAATAGAATAGAGCTGGAAGGGACCTTGGAAGTCTTCTAGTCCAGTCCCCTGCTCAAGCAGGAGATCCTATACCATCTCAGACAAGTGACTGTCCAGTCTCTTCTTAAAAACCTCCAATGATGGAGGTGCCTATGATTTCTGGTGGCAAGCTGTTCCACTGGTTAATTGTCCTCACTGTCGGGAAGTTCCTCCTTAATTCCAGGTTGCTTCTCTCCTTGATCAGTTTCCAACCATTGTTTCTCGTCCTGCCCTCTGGTGCTTTGGGGAATAACGTGCCCCCCCTCATCTTCTTTGGGGCAGCCCCTCAGATACTGGGATAACTGCTATTATGCTAAGTTGACTGTAAAAATAATCCAGAGACAGAATTGCATCCCATTAAGATAAATACCACTTTACAAGGCCTTGGTAAGGCCACACTTAGAATACAGCATCCAGTTTTGGTCACCACGATGTAAAAAAGATATTGAGACTCTAGAAAGAGGGCAGAGAAGAGCAACAAAGATGATCAGGGGACTGGAGGCTAAAGCATACAAAGAACGGTTGCTGGAATTGGATATGTCCAGTTTAAGGAAGAGAAGGATGAAGGGGGACATGATAGCAGTCTTCCAATATCTCAGGGGCTGCCCCAAAGAAGAGACAGTCAAGCTATTCTCCAGAGCAGGACAAGAAGGCAGGACCAGAAGCAACGGATGGAAACTCATCAAGGAGAGAAGCAACCTAGAACTAAGGAGAAACTTCTTGACAGTTAGAACAATTAACCAGTGGAACAACCCGCCTCCAGAAGCTGTGAATGCTCCAACACTGGAAGTTTTTAAGAAGAGACTGGACAGCCATTTGTCCGGAATGGTATAGGGTTTCCTGCCTGAGCAGGGGGTTGGACTAGATGACCTCCAAGGTCCCTTCCAACTTTATTATTATTATTATTATTATTATTGTTGTTGTTGTTGTTGTTGTTGTTGTTGTTGTTGTTGTAAAAGGGCAGGAAGTTCATTTGCTCACTGTTAAAAGTTACAACAGCACTGAAAAAGTGACTTATGACTCTTTTTCACACTTAAGGACTCTTGCAGCATCCTTGTGGTCACCTGATCAAAACTGGGACTCTTGACAACTGACTCATATTTATGACGGTCGCCCTGTCCTGGGGTCGCGTGATCCCCTTTTGTGACCTTCTGACAAGCAAAGTCAACGGGGAAAGCCAGATCCACTTAACAACCATGTTACTCACTTAACTGTAGTGATTCACTTAACAACCGTGGCAAGAAAGGTCATACAATGGGACAAAACTAACGAATGTCTCGCTTAGCAACATAAATTTTGGGCTCCTCTGTGGTTGTAAGTCAAGGGCTATCTGTAACAAAATAACAGACTAACCCAGAACAGAATAAAACAGAATAGCAGAAACAGAATAACAATAAAACAATAACAGAGTAACACAAAATAACAGAATAAAACAAAAATAACACAGAATAAGAAAATAACACAGAACAGAATAACAGAATAAAATAGAATAATAGAATAAAATAGAACAGAATAAAACAGAATAACAGAATAAAACAAAAATAACACAGAATAAGAGAATAACACAGAACAGAATAACAGAACAAAATAACAGAACATAACAAAATAGAATAAGAGAATAACAGAACATAATAAAATAGAATAAGAGAATAAAACAAAAATAACACAGAATAAGAGAATAACACAGAACAGAATAACAGAACAAAATAACAGAACATAACAAAATAGAATAAGAGAATAACAGAACAGAATAACAGAACAAAATAACAGAACATAATAAAATAGAATAAGAGAATAAAACAAAAATAACACAGAA
>NW_015393549.1:0-17284 GCF_001527695.2 Protobothrops mucrosquamatus | reverse complement strand
CGTTAATTTCTTCATCCAGTTAAATAACAATTGTCATTATGTCTGAGCTTATATCAGAATTTCCAGATCATGGGAAAGGTTTGCTGGTGATAGCATCTCAACATATTTCAAAGTAGCTTTTGGAAGCATAATCCAAAGTCTTCTGCAGCCTTTCCCCTTTCTCCTTTCCTTTCCTTTCCTTTCCTTTCCTTTCCTTTCCTTTCCTTTCCTTTCCTTTCCACATGCTTGCTTTTTAAAGGCCAAGTAATATAATTCCTATTACATTTTCACAACCCCAAAACATTGGAATGTAATCCAGTTACTGTTATAAATAACACGCTTGCATTATTCCTGGCAGTAGTTGGCAACTATTATTAAATCAGTACTGATTGGAACATCTCATTCAGATTAGCAATAACCCATTAAGTAATCTTAGAACTGATGGGAAATTGTACATTATTACACATTCATGTGGGTTTGATTTTAATGCAGCATTTGATGCACAAATATGACGTTAATGGCTCATAACTACCACCTTGTCCTTGCACAATTTTTAAAAGCCTGGCTTGAGGAGTAATTAGCCAGTGTTGGTCAAGGTCTCTGTTAATCTTGGGAATTAGAGAAAGGAATGGTTAGGAGCCAAGAACAGCTAGGAGTGGAAGGAGAGGAAATTAAAAAAGAAGATTAAAATCAATCCCTTTTACTGCTTCTTGAATCAAGTTTTTAAATGGCAGAAGATTCTGAATATTGTACTTGCAAACATCCATACCCATAATAATTTTCAAAAGCTGCCCTAGAGGTCATCTGGTACAACCCGTTGCTTAACAAAAGGTCCATAGAGCATCTTCACAGAGGATTCTGCAGCTTCTCCTTTGAAGACTTCTAGTGAAGAAGCTCATACACCTGGACCTTCTTTGAATCGATCTGTTCTGCTGCTTCCTTCTGGAGATTAAGCCCTTTCTTCTAAACACATCCTTCAGACTGCTGTTATATCTCCTCTTAGTCATCTGTTCTATAGGATAAATATACCCAGTTCCTTTGTACCTTGGAAAGTTTGGTTTTCAAACTATCTACCATCTTGGCTGATGTCTTCTGAACTTGCTCCAATTCATCTTAGTCCTGTTCAAGACACCCCAAACTGGAGTATGAGCTGAGTGGACCAGGACAATTATTCCCTCTAATCTGGCTCGTGTGAAATTGTCATTTAGCAATTGCATCATATTGCAGCTTAGGTGTAGTGAGCATGGACACCCAGGTTCCGTTAAGCTATGTTGCTCCCATCCTATGGTCATGCCTTATATTTGTAAGAATATTAAAATTCTAAGTCCAGTTTCTAGCTTCTCTGAGCAAGAATGGGAAAGACCTGAATTCCTGAAAGTCACTGCCAGACATCACAGTGGTCTGACTCAGTCCAAGACAGTTTCTTTCCTTTCTTCTTCTTTTTTTAACTTCAACCAGTCTTACAATTTGAAGCAGGAGAATTGGGATCTTTATTTGTAGCTGGGGAATATAACTCAGCATGATGGCATTTACTTTGCATGGAAATTCCTGTCTGAAGTGAACTACTTTTTCATAAGATAGGCATATGCCATTGAGAAACTTCTTCAAAACCCACTAAGCTCCCAAATGCCGTAGATGCCTTTGCTGCAGCAAAACCAGTTGCTTCGGAGCCTTGAAATATGTACTGAGTTTCTTTAGGGGACTTTAAAGTGGGAGTTAGAGAGCTTCCTGGAGTAACACAATGGTATAAAATAGCCATAGATAAGTTCTCTTCTGCAGAGAAGGTCCTTCTGAACACATCTCTGCTGTTCCAGCTCATTTATCTGGCACACCTAAAGGGTCCATCTATGAAATGTTTTCCCTTAGGGATTAAATTTGTCCCTATCCTCCCCATAAAAAGCACCTGTTTTTTAATTCATTTGAGCTTTCTATACATGGTTTTTTTAAAAAAAATACATCTTGTATTTTAATTGAGCCTTCTTGATTAGACATGTGGGCTTTAAGTAAATTAATAAAAAGAGAAGGTTTACTTCACTATGGAATTGGATCTAAACATCAAACAGCAAGGAAGGGTCTTTTCTTCACGTTTTCTCCATATCTTTTTTTTTCTTCTTTCTGAAGCGTGAGCTCATCGTAATGGAACTGAATGTTGGATCACGCAGGTCCTTAATTTGATCTAGCCAGTTTCTTCCTCTACTCTTATATTCATTTTGCTATATTAATTTTGCTCTCAATGGAAACAGGTTCAACCAAAGAATGTAAATGACTTGCCCCTTCTCAAAGAAATATCGGTGGGTTCTTTGGTACTCAAAATTCTTCAGATCTTTTGATAAAAGGAGAGAATTCCAAGTCTGCGGCAGCCCTACAGACTGTGGTCTATTTTGTTCATTTCTTTTCGAGAAGAAAGACCCATCCCTTCAGCCATCTCAACTCTGGAAAAAAGAGTAATAATGCTTGTCAAAAATGGAATAGGTCAAGTAAGCCAATGGTGCTGAACACCAGTAACTGCATAGCATTTGGCCCTGCTCGTATTCCGGGAGACTGCTTCCTTCTCACATCCTCCTTTTAAGGGCAACCGACTAAAAATTTATGACATGAAGTGCTGTCATTTATATTATTTCACATTCCTTTTCAAATCAAAACACATAAATGTCTCTTGGGCTCCCGGGGTAGCTTTTTAATCTTCTTAAGTATTAAAAAAAAAAAAAAGATTTATTATAGGGTTTATTGTCTCTCCTTCTTCTTTACTTTTAGGATAAGCATTAAAGTTTGATAATTGTGTTAATTATTTTTCATGCATACTCTTTTTCAGTCAATAAAACAGTTGGTTGTGGATTTTGATGTGGGGAGGAGGGAGACTTCAGGGATGGTTTTAAAACCAATTTATTTTAATTGAATAAGATGATTACTCGAATGAATAATTTTAGATTGCTCACTGTTATGGTGCAAGACCTATACAGCATTATATATTCATATATACACCAAGATAGAATATATTGTACTTTATCTCTAGTTGTTGAGCCATTTGATATGATTTTATTTTATTTTTTTAAATTTCTAAATCAAGCATGTTTTATCTGGGTATTTTAAATAGCAATGAATCCTATTTTTTGTTTGCTATGAAAATATCATGTCACATGCACTATAACACACTCTGCCATGTTGTTTTTGTGCATGGTTAAGTAATCAGTGCATTTGTGTATTGTGTTTGTGTGTATTTTCCAATGCCATAAGGATTTTTAAAAATGTTTATAGGATCATAAGGGTTTCCCATTCTTTAATTTCCAATGGTGACTGAGAAATCAAAGCTACAAGCAGAAATCAGTACATGAAAAAAAATCTGATTGTTTCCAACAGTTTCTTCATCTAGGTTCTTGAATTTTGTAGTCTTAATTTAATTTAAACTGTTATTATAGTTGTCGTCATCATCATCATCATCATCATCTAAATGGTAGAATATATGCCGCAGGAGTAGCTTCTACTTTTACTTGAGTTCATTCCGATTTGCAATTTTTGTCTTTCCATTTTTTATTTATAAAATTCATACTTATACAACTTGGTAAACCCAAGACACTAGTTTGCTAGTTTAATGTTTTAAACATAAAATTGCAACATTCACAGAGGGAAGGCTAGGCTAGCAAGAGAAGTCTTTATGGTGTGACAAAAGCATTATGAATTATTTATCTTTAATATTTCCTCTTTCAATATCAATGATCTGCATGTATACATTCTTAAATGCATATGCTCCCACAGATGACAACTTTGAAATGATAAGGTACCGAGTTTTATCAGGAGAACACTTGCCTAGTATTTGACCAATATCCACGAAGCAGACTGTCAACCTCCAGCTTGAGTATCCAGATAAAAATCCAGGATTATTTTCTTTACTGAAACTTTTATTGAATACATGGCCTGGTATAGGCAAAGTATAAGTAACTCTAAAATCCCAAAGCATCAGACCATAGCATATAACAATGACTTTCCCAGCCAAACCCCTCAAATGTCCACGTAGCTCGTGTAAACAAGTTTGCTGTGTTGTGGGAACCATCTGCTATCTTCTTCATACCTGCTAGAATGTCCTTGAAAGTTTTCCAGACTGCCGGCTCTCAGTAAACTTCCATAGAACTGGAGAGGTTTGGTATCTCTAATTAACCCAATCAAAGGCAATGCCTTCCCTTACTCTAATGAAAACAGAGGCACATAGCTGCCAAATTTTCACTCTTGTTTATAGACTGCATCAGTAAAATAATAAACTACAACAAACATACTTAAGATTCCTCCCATGGTACATAGCATGCTGGATAACTACATTTTGCTACAATGTCATCTAAACCAATGTAGTTACCATGTATAATTAGTCTCTCATTCAGCTTTTTGGATAAGCTGGGAAAATTAGGTTGAGTCAATCATGATTCATTTAAACATGTGTAAGTGGTATGGTAGGAGAAGAGCAAGCAGAGCTGGGAGGAAGAGTTAAGCATGTGATCAGCCTAGAGTCGTCGTGTTCTCACAAGTGATCAAAGTCCAACCTATCCTGAATTTCTTATCCCTTATCTGGTGCTAATTTAATGTTGAACTTTAGTTCATTGGATTCTTGTGTATAGGCTTGAATAAACCTTCTGTGCTGCAAACATGTGTGTCCTGATTCTTTGCCCTGACAGGTAAGAACATATATTAATGTTGAGAAACATATGATGGGATTCCATTCCATTCTTTTGCTCCATTCTCCAGCCCATATCTAGAATATCAAGGTCACAAAGTCTGCACTGGTGTTTCTCAACCTTGGTAACTAAGAAGTGTGGACTTCAACTCCCAGAATTCCCCAGCCAGAATGACTGAAGTCCTCACATCTTAAAGTTGTCACCATTGAGAAACTTTTTTGGGGGGGAATCTGATTGTCACTTCATCCTAGATATTAGAATTAGAATACTCTTAGTACTACCGTTAAAAAATAAGATAGGGGTGAGATGGTGAGGTTCATTAAACATTATAAGTCATACTAGGTAAAGTTGTCATAGCCATCACTAGTTGCAAGCTAATATTAGCATATGGTGAAAAATGTGCTTGAAAAGGCAGTCTTGATAGTGGTGGAAAGTAATTCCTCAAGGAAAAAGGTTACAACACTGTGTTATTATCTCACCTGATTGCAGCACAATTCATTCCCTCATCTAAAGTGTGAGTAATTTTGTTCCAAGTAAAAAATAATTATACATAGCTATAACATGAACTTCATTACAGAAATGGCTATATTCAAGATGGAATTATAAAGAAAACTTTAGCATATTAATAAAACATGTCAAAGATGGTTATTTTCTCCTTCCAAAACTAATGCAATTGAAGCAAGTTTGCACTGCGGTAACAATTATAAAAGCAAATGAACATTTTTTTTCCATGCAGATGTAGAGTGCGTTGGCATTTTCCCAACATCTGTGTCACCATCAATCTGCCTTTAGGTATTGCTGCTCAGTGTGTATAATGTTGTTAACAACAGACATAACATTATAAAACTACAATTAAATGAAGGTGGTTGGAAGATCCATTAAAATGTTGTCTTCTGTTAGAGCCCCATTTGCAGAATTTTAATAGGATCTGTATGGAGACTGCAAATTTTGTTTAATTATGCAAAAGCTGTAAGATGGTTCTGAGTTCCTTACATATGCTGTCTTAGTCTTGTAGGAGAAAATGTCAAGCACACCAGTTGTGAATAGTCTCAAGCAGAACCTCTATTGTTAGTTACAAGAACCTCACCAGACTGGCTACACTCTTTGGGAATGACCAGATAAGTCTTCAAGGATTCTGGGGAAGGTCAGCCTAGTGCCACTTTCTTCATTGCAAGGACTCTGAGCTTGGGCCCCTCTTAACACCTCCTGCTAGCTTAGCCGAAGATACCACTCCAGAAAAAGATCTAACTATCTGAAGATAATCAAATTATCCCAGGTCTGATATAATCAATGTTATAATGTTTCTATAAATTTCTCCACAATGGTCAATTTGACTTGCCTCCAGAAGTTGTGGCTGTTCCAACACTGGAAGTTTTTTTAAGAAGAGACTGGACAACCATTTGTCTGAATGGTATAGGGCAGACATGTCAAACACAAGGCCCGGGGGCCAAATGCGGCCCGCGAAGTGGTTTCATGTGGCCCGTGAAGCCATCCTGGAAACAGTGAGGGAACGGCCCCCACTGCCTTGGCCCTGGCCCAGGCCGGCCAGGAGCCAATGTACAATTTTGCGGTGGCCATCTATGCTGAAATGCATTCAGTCTTAGCTCCACAAGGCCATCTGGAAACAGCGAGGAACCAGCCCCTGCCATGTCGGTCCCGCCCCCCTGGGTGCATGCTGGGGAGGGGTCACCCTTTGTGAGGAATGAAGAAATGGACCATGCCTTGGGGCTTGCCCCGGTCCCACCCCCTTCTGCCAGAGACCCTCAGATCTGTCCCACACCTGCCCAGACCCCCACAGGCACCCTTGACGCAAATGATGTAGAGCTGGCCATGCTCACCCAGTAGGCCGCACCCACCCGGCCCCCCCGAGGGCAACCACAATGCTGATGCGGCCCTCAATGAAGTTGAGTTTGACACCCCTGGTATAGGGTTTCTTTCCTGAGCAAGGGATTGCACTAGAAGACTTCCAAGGTCCCTTCCAACTTTGTTACTCTGTTTGTGACTTACAACTACAACATGGCCAATACGAGGGGTGATTGGAGTTGTAATTCAGCCACCTCTGCAGGCTGACATTGTGCCCGAGGCTGCTTTGCAGATGCAAATGTCTTCCTGTTTCCAAGGAGTCAGATTTGGAAAACGAGAATGGCTTAATGGGATTCTAGTCGCGCACTGCAGCAAATAAAACAGAATGTAATCTGGCTTTAATAGCCATACTTTTCTTCAAGCAGCCGAGACAGGCATTTCTTGTTTCGCATCTTGCATTTTCATGCTAGCCCCCAAAATTACATTCCTATTCATCTCCTGATTAGACAGGCCGGATATCTTTCTCTGGGACTGTATTTGATAAATGATTAAACGCAGCCTTAATTCTCCAAAGGAAATTCAGCCAGACAATCTGAATTACAAAGTTTTTGTTCCTGCAGATCTTTGATGTGGGGGGACTTCAGATGCTTTCTTCACAGAACTGTGTGGTCATTTAGAAACAAGCAGCTTCCATTGTTCTTTTAAATGGAACCCATTAAATAACTTTTGGGTGCCCTGGAGCTATGTTGCATCATCACGGCAAGACTGGTTTTTTCCCCCCCCAGAATTATTGTTTCATTTCTGTTTGGTTGGTGGGTGGATCAGTAGTGCCACCAATTGCTAGATTATGGAAGCCCACCAAAGAACCACCAAGACCTCTCCCATTAACACTGACGGGGCAAGCCACTAGAATATAAATTGAGAGCAAACCCCACTCCCTTCTAGCAGTGATGATGTTCCATAGTTTGGTAATGAAATGTCTGCAAGAAAACCACCATGCTCAGAGAGCACCAAGGACTCAACACTGAGTTGCAAATATTCTCTTCTATCAAATTATGGAATTGTTTTTAGAACGTCGCGTCATGCTTTCTCCCCATTACTTGAAAGAGTCTCCAACTTACATTCTTATCCTAAACATAATCAGAAGCACCTAGTGAATGTTTCGCAACATGGGAGGGAAGAAAAATTCCTCGTATTGCTCAAAGCATTTTGGGATCTTTTTGCTCTAAAAAGCCACAGCATATTTAACTGCATTTTAAGGCAGACAGCATCACTGTAGGATTGGGTCATGGCTACTAGAACTGACTAAATGAAGGAAAAAAGGTTTCCTGAAATAGCATGGTTATTTGTGGCATATAAAATTGAGAATGCTATTTTGCCCAGCATCTTCTGGGCAGGAGAAAATTATCCAGCAATTTAGAAAAAGACTGTTCCTCTGAATCATTTACCTCTGTTAAATTCATTCACTGAAATTTGTGTTGTCAGTTTTTTTACTGGGGTGAGGCAAGGAAGTAAAATTCTTAAGGGTCGGCATTAATAACCTATATATGGGTTCCAAAGTCTGATAAAGAAATCAGAATAAATGAAGGACTCAAGATGACTCAAAAGAATTCTTGTCATTGTCTTCAGTAATAGTAATGAGGTTATTCCCAGGTGAAACTGACATCCTCAGTCCTTTTCGTGGTGGAATTTGAAAGTGGGAGTATTGGGTTTCACTTGAACAATCTAGGATCTAAAGTTACCCCCATGTGAAACCAAGATAACCAAGATAACTGTTCTGTAACCATTGGTTTACAGTCAGCTTTCGTTGAAACTGTCATCCTAGTTTCCCAGCTGAGTTGAAGCATAGTGGGCCAGAAGCTTTCTGGTTTAAATTGTGGTTTACACAAAAGGAAGAATGAAAGTTGTCCATTTGAGGTCAAAGGATCCATCCATAATTTATTAAGCCAAGGTATCATCATACAGATCAATTCAGAGTCTAGGCAACAATTCTTCATAGGTTTATAGTATCTCTGAAGGGACAATACTCAGTTAACAGGGTTATACAATAGCCAAGAGGATGGGTTGGGAATCAAGTAGTTCTTGACCATACTCTTATTGAGCTACCACTAGAACTGAACACTACAACTGCACCATGGCCAAGTGGCAGCAGAATATTGATACATCCAAAACCACCTTTTCTTCATTCACTAACCAGGTTGGTTACTCTGTTTTAAATGTTTCTTCTGCACTTTCTAGATGTACACCTCCATAAGTGGCTGCCACAAAGACGAGGGGATCAATCTATGCTCCAAAGCACCTGAAGGCAGGACAAGAAGCAATGGATGGAAACTAATCAAAGAGAGAAGCAACCTAGAATTAAGGAGAAATTTCCTGACAATTTTTCAATTTTATTCACACTGATGTTTAGATAACTTGAACCTTTAAAAATGAAGAAAAAAAGTTTTTGTCAATATTACCCTGATTTCTAAAATGTTAATGTTGATGGGCCACACACCACAGAATTTATTAACTCCAAGTCTGCTACAAATAAGAGACTTACTATATATTTCCTTTCATCTTTAATCCTAGAAAGATCTGTTGAAAATTGATGCTTGTTTACATGCTCTACATTTCTCATTCTGATAAATCTCCAAATCTAAGCATAACTTTCCAGCTACTAACTGAACCCCAGCATCAGCTGATGGCCTTAAATCAATTGCCAAGTTACCTTTACCTATAATCACCAGGCATTGAATTTGTGATCTTTTCTATCTGAACCTGCTTTAATAGATATGCACCATCAATATTTATTAGCCATAGCATTAGTAATAATTAGGTTTTCAGGAAAAAAGACACAAAAAGACAGTTTTTGGCCAACTTGACTAGTGCAAAGAATTACTGGTCCTGACATATCTTATAATTCTTCTTAAGTCAATAATTATTCTAGAGTGGTTTCTTCTCTTATTTTTACCCTTTAGAACTAAATCTGGTTTTGCCACTAATACGATAGCAGGAGATTTTTTTAAAAAAAATGTAAAAAAAGAGATTTGATGGGTCGAAGTTCAAGTTCTAAAAAGGCATAGATTATTCAGTTTGTCTTTCAACAAATACTGGACTAGTCCCTGAAGGGCATTTTATCCTATTATTTGTCTCTAGTCTCCCACAAGCATACAATCAATAAAGCAAAATGAGGCAAACAACATGAAACACTAAAGTAAACCAACCCATGTTGAATCTTCTGTGGACTGACAATCTCCATGCTTTGGCATATATTGTGCAAGATAACAAATGTGCCAAAGAGTATTCAGCACTGAATTTTGACAAATTCACCTTACCCTTCCACAACTACACATCTATTGTTGGGTTCAACCAGTAAATGATTCAAACTAACAGAAGGTCCACATTTGTGATATAACAGAATAACAGAGTTAGAAGTGACCTTGGATGTCTTCTAGTCCCTGCTCACGCAGGAGACTTTATACCATTCCAGATAAATGGCTGTCCAATTTCTTCTTGAAAACCTCCAGTGATGGAGCACACACCACTTCTGAAGGCAACCCATTCCACTGGTTAATTGTTCTCACTGTCAGGAATTTTTTTTTCTTAGTTCCAGGTTGGATTTCTCTTTGCTAAGCTTCCATTCATGGTTTCTTGTCTTGCCCTCAGGTTCTTTGGAGAATAGGTTGACCCACTCTTCTTTGTGGCAGCCCCTCAAATATTGGAAGACTGTTATTAAAGATAAGGGTGTAGGAGAAGAGTAGGCAGAGCTGGAGGAGGGAGTAAAACATGTCATCAATTTTGAGTCATTGTGCAGCTTGAAGAGACTTGAGTCCAGCCCCCCTTGAATTCTGTTGACTCTTATCTAGTGCCAATTTAGTGTGGACCGTTAGTTGACTAGATTCTTCCATATGGGTTGCAACAATAAACTCTTCTATGCTAATAACCCTGTTTAATTGCACCTGATGGTTGTGAAATGGGACATACTTCGTCGCAAAAGAAAGTCAGCCATGTTCCTTCTGCTGGTTTTTTGTTTTTGAAGGGACTGCAGTAGCTAATCACATGACCTTAATTCCAAGTCATGGTGAATTTAATCAAATGTCTTGTCCAGTATCTACCAAAAGTTTCTCAAAAGTAATAGTGTAGTTTTGTTCCTAAAAGGTATCAAGAATTACAGGTAGATCTTTCAAGAATATAGATTAAGTAATACTATTTAGTTATATAGATGATAGAATAATAGATCCAGTGAGGTGTAATGGTTAAGGCATGGGGCTAGAAACAGGGAGACTGGGAATTCCAGTCCCAATGAAGGCATGAAGCTAGCTGGGTGACAAATGCTACAAAATAGAATTTAATTTAGGACATTAATACATGCATCAGAAAAAAGTGACTATTTTTTTATATACTTAAATAATTGAAACAGTAGCATTTTCTATGCATGTTGAAAAATGTGCAATGCAACTGTCCTTTTTTTCCCCTCTCTTAATATCCTATTCTGTCTTTCTCAACCCTATCCGTTTCTCTGTTGTTTCTTTTCTCCAGGAGGTATGGCTATGTTATCACACCCTGTTAAGAGAATAACGCCTTGAACCAATAGAACATTAGCGCATACCCCATTGGTGGCCAAGTCAACTTCATCACTCAAACACTTCCCCTTTCCCCTTCTTTTCAAAGTCATTTGATGCCACTTTGCAAAGCCTCAATTCCCTTGGAAACCGTTACGTTCGTAAGTTGGAATTGCCCAAGTGAGAGTTGTTATGATCTCACGCTGGAGGTGTTGTGGAAAGAGACGCTAAGAGCTTGCATGAATATTTAATGTACTAAGAAGGGTTGAATTATTTGCTGCATAAACCATACAAACAGTTTAAATCGCTAAACTAGCACTATAATATAAATTTACTTATGGAGTTGTGCTGCAATAATGTGTTCCTTCCTTAGGATTTTGATGACGTTGTTTCATTGTCCACTGCCCAAGAATATATTAACAGTACAGTTAGCTTCTGGTAGAATCAGTTATGATGGGCTACACATTCTTATTTTAGCTGTTTATCTTCTTTGCAGAAAGCAACAAGGTAAAATATCATAAAAACATAATATATTGCAAAGCATGCCAACAATTGCATGTTTGTGTGTGTGTGTGTGTCTATATATGATCTTGAAGCCTAGCTAGCAGAGATTTTGGGGAAGCTGTGAAACAAAATGAAGACATAGCTGAACCAGTTAACAGATTACATCCCAGTGGCTATTCAACCCAAGAGGGGTGAAATCTCAGAAGAAGAATTTCAGAATATAAAAAGGGACTCCATTTCAATGAACTGATTATAAATGAGGCTGGGAAATTCTTCTTATAGTTTCCAGGATTCTGTAATTGTCCCAGATGACCAGTAGAATTTTTTTTTTCATTTAAAAAGTTAGTTCTTCTTTGTCTTGCCCATTTTTGGGGGACTTAACAGTATTTGTGTCCCTCCATCATTTAGAATAAGGGTGGTCATCATATAGTTTATTGACCAACACCCACCCCCAAAACTCTGGCTACTAAAGCTCTATAGATGATATCTTTGGATTTTTAAAGGAAGAGTAAAGACATCTGGGGTAGATAGCCTCAATGGATCTAACAGAGGATAACAAACATAGAATCGGAAAATCAAGTTCAAGTTGACTCATATGAACTTTTTCAATGTGGTCACATAATGTTCCTGGAAGCAATGTGGAAACTGTTTGCCATTGTCTTACTTTATACCTTGTTTTTATTTGTTTGCATGTTTGTTTTATTGTCTGGTTTAAATGTAGCTTCTTTTTCTTCAGGATCCTATCTAAGTACTAAGAGTAGCTACCTTCTGCTTAGCTTTGAAGTCTAGATGGGCCACTCACTCAAGTTGTGAAACCGATATAGCAAAAAACCACCTCTTGCTTAATTTACCCACATAATATTTCAGTTGAGGAAACAATGGGGATTTAGCTAAAAGCTTTACCAAACAGGATAGAAAAAGGAAAAAGCTGTTTTAACTGCCCCCCCGATCCTAGTAACCTCTTTACCTCCATCTTTTTTTCTTTCCTAAAAAGGGAGAAAGAAAAGTTAATTTACTCCCATTATTATTATTATTATTATTATTATTATTATTATTATTATTATTATTAATAATAATAATAATAATAGTAGTAGTAATAAAGTTGGAAGGGACCTTGGAGGTCATCGAGTCCAACCCCCTGCTCAGGCAGGAAACCCTATACCATTTCAGACAAATGGCTGTCCAGTCTCTTCTTAAAAACTTCCAGTGTTGGAGCATTCACCACCTCTGGAGGCAGGTTGTTCCACTGGTTAATTGTTCTAACTGTCAGGAAGTTTCTCCTTAGCTCTAAGTTGCCTCTCTCCTTGATCAGCTTCCATCCATTGCTTCTCATTGTTTTTATTTCTAACTATTGCCATTATACATTTCTATTGGCTTTTTCCTCCCCAAATCTCTGTTTAGCAGTAATAATCAAGGGGGAAAAAAGAGTTAACACAGCTGGACAGCAAATGTGCAACACAGTCATAAAGGCTTCCTTCTCCTTCAGCCAATGATGGGAAATCAAGCAAGGAGCTTGATAAAACAGAAAGGGACAACTCGCCTCAGCCAACTTGCTACAGCCAGTTCACCGTGGGACAACTTGCTGTGGAAGAATGCAACAATTCAGTGTAATTATTTGAAATAGTTTTAAAAATTATTTTATTTTTTTATCATTCACATTTCATTTTGTCCCTCCTTCGGCATCCTTTCTTTAATGATTCTTTTTCACTCTTTCTTCGATATTAGTGTAACTCTTGTCCCGCAGCGAATTGACCATGGTGAGTGGGCCATTCCAATTCTCCCATGGCAAGTTGGTTGTGGCAAGTTGTCATAGACCAAGGGTAGGCAACCTTGGCTCATTTATGACTCCTGGACTTCAACTCCCAGAATTCCTGAGCCAGCAGGTTGAGGTCCACGAGTCATAATAATAATAATGATGATTATAAAGTTGGAAGGGACCTTGGAGGTCATCTAGTCCAACCCCCTGCTCAGGCAGGAAACCCTATACTATTTCGGACAAATGGCTGTCCAGTTTTTTCATAAAAACTTCCAGTGTTGGCGCATTCACCTACCCCTGTCATAGACCCTGATAAAACCACCCATTTTTTTTAGTACCTTTAAAAAAGCAGTGGTCAATATGAATGACAAAACAGCTGGATTTAGGGGCATTATAAGATGGATAGAATGGACTAAATGTTTTATTCTATCTGTGCTGATCTGGATTCACTTTCCTTCATTAGATTTGTTAGCAACGAGGTAAGGCAGTCATATAGCAAAGCTTCTCTAGAACTACTTATTCTAAAAGAATAAAATAACTCCAGGAACTTGTCATCCAGTACAATCTACTTGGTGAATATTGTTGGCTTGAGAGATGTATGTATGGGAGATAAGACCCGGATTATTTGTAAGGCACCGTGAACCCAGAACTCAGAATTACTGGATAAATCAAATCTGTGAGATTCATATGGCATAAAAAGCTTTGTTTCGATTCACCAAAGCTTTAAGGCTAAACTCACTTACTGCATTATGATATTTTGCCCTTCTGGCTTAGTGTGTTTTGTGAACCTCACCACTCCTATTTACAAGCTGTTATTCATCGCGGAACCATTCAGTTGTGGTTATTCCATGCATCATGCTTAGGCAAATGATAGCTTTGTGTGTAGAATTACCAATTATTAATTTAACAGCAGAAGTCTGCTATTCCTCTTTAAAGGCTCATTTTTCCCCCCTTTGGAAGAAATTAGAAAGTCATATCAACCAAATTATGTCATTTGTACTCTTTAGCTACTCTTCAGCAAATGAACTGACTTAAGATGATATCATCTATCATGCTTCAAGGAACAGATTTATAGTTTTGTTTTTTTCTTGTTAGCAAAATTTAAACTTACAGATTTGAATTGCATCAGGAGGAATTTGAGAAGACAGAGTTTTCTCTCTGTGTTCAATCATTGATTGAACTTACGTATTTTACTCAGGATCACGATTAAGACAAGGCATAATGGCCAAACAGAAAAAGGAATGAAACAAAGAAAAAAGAAAGAAAGAAAAATCCTGCATGCATTATATAGATAGGGATAAACTATACAGTTCCAAGTTGCTCTCATCATATTTCCAAAATTCAATCTGAAATTTGAGCTGCGACAACTTTGATGTAGGAGATGACCAGGCTGAGCTGAGGGAGGGGTCAAACGTGTCATCAGTCATGAGTCCCTTTGCACTCACAAGAGATCTAAGTCCAGCCCACCGTGAATTCCTTATCTACTGCAAAATTGCTTTGACCGTTAGTAGCTCAGATTCTTGTAGAGAGTTTAAGCTTGCAATAAATCTGTATACCGATTTGAACTCTCTGGATCTCCTGAATTTGCTGCTTGGCATTTAATTACTATTTATAGCTTTTTTTTTAAAAAAAGTAGTTTTTATTGTTTTTAAAAGAATAAAAAGGGAAAGGAATAAAAGAGAAAAATACTCTATCAAAAATACATAACAGGCTTTTTAAAAAAACTGAAAAAATGTATCATTGATTGAGATTTTGGGTACAAATCAAAGTTAGGCTTTACTTATCTGTATGCTAATATGCTGCCTTTATGCCAATGGTCTGAAAATAAAATGGAGAATAAAATAACAGCATTTATTGGAATAATAACATTTATTAGAAAAGATCCTGATGTTGGGAAAAATGGAAGGCCAAAGGAGAAGGGGATGGCAGAAGATGAGATGGTTAGACAGTGTCATCAAGACAATGAATATAAATTTGGGCAAACTTTGAGACAGTGGAGTACAGGGGGGCTGGCATCCTATAGTCCATGGGGTTGTGAAGAGTTGGACACAACTTAGTGACTGAGCAACAGCAAACATCAAGCTTATTTGTTATCTAAATCATGATAATCAGATAAAGGCTATTCCATGTAGAAGCATTTGATACATAATGCTAAAACGGGCAAATAGAAAAACACTCTAAATGCTATTTTCCTGATTTCTCCTCAGTCTTTCTTCTTCTCACTTATTTAGCCAGGCTTCACTGTTTGCGGTTTTAGATAGAGTGATTTTGAAAGTCTAATTTTAGATAGCAATTCAACCAGAACTGTCAGCTTACCAATGATCTAAACTTGCATTTTCATTAGTTACCATGATGTCACAGATATAATAAGACTGTACCAAACTTTTTCCCCCCTTCCTCTCTTTAAGAGTTATTCATCCCTGGTTTTCTATCAATCCCTTTGTTTTCTACTTTTGACAGACACTCAAATTATATATGTATATCCAAGGAGTCAACACATGAAATGAATAGTGGGGTGTCTAAATTTCCTTTTATTTATAGGTGTTTCTATCAAGTTAATCACTACAAAGTTACTAGGTGTCACTTCATCAAGAAAAAAACAAATGTTATGTCAGATGATCTATCATATTTAGATACATAATTTAAATCTGTGGCTCTCGCTTCGCTGAGGGGTCCTCAGTAATTTTATTTTATCATGCTGGAACAATCCTCAAGCAGTCAACCATTATTATAATTCAGTGTCTTAAACATTTCTGGTAGCTAGGCACGTTTCCATTCACTCCCCCTCCTTCTTGAACATTAAAAGCACAACTCATTCACACCACAGAGAGAAAGACATTTAATTATGAGGTATTTAAGAATGAGGATGGTCTATTTTCAAAGAAACCCACCAATTCTTGGAATTCAGTAACAGGACATTGGGTAACTCATAAACTGAATAGAGAACCCAGCACTCTGAAGTCCCCCACCAAAATTCATAGGGAAAATTCCATTTTTTTTTCCAGCACTATTTCTTCTCTTTTGGAGGTTTGATCCCTGGCAGAATTTTTGTTTCCAACTTCTACACTGCTGCTAAAAAAGCCAAACTGGGGAAAAAAATCTTTTAGGCTGAAAAAAAATCCTTGAAGAGATTGGAACAACCATTTGTCCGAAATGGTATAGGATTTTCTACTAGAGCAAAAAGTTGGACTAAAAGATAATAATAATAATAATGATGATAAAGTTGGAAGGGACCTTGGAGGTCATCTAGTCCAACCCCTTCCTCAGGCAGGAAACCCTATACCATTTCAGACAAATGGCTGTCCAGTCTCTTCTTAAAAACTTCCAGTGTTGGCACGTTCACCGCTTCTGGAGGCAGGTTGTTCCACTGGTTAATTGTTCTAACTGTCAGAAGTTTCTCCTTAGTTCTAGGTTGCTTCTCTCTTTGGTTCTCCAACGCCCCTTCCAACTCTGTTGTTCTGTTATTCTTTTAGCTATAGCAGTATTAATAAAAGTATCTACTACACTATGTGCGGTTGGTGCTATAGTGAAGAAATGCATTTTATTACTTCTATTCCATTCTCAACAATCCATATGATAACACCAACCTTCAAAGTTCTCAAAATTTCTTCCCCAAAGTTACCATAAAGTTACCTATTGTGGTAAATCAAAAACCACCGTAGCCCCAAGGAATCTGAGTTACTATAAGCATAGGCCACATTTAAGTGCAACATTAAAGCCAACGTTTGGTTCCATTTGGGGCAGAGGGAGGGGGCTTAGATTTCAAGGTCCTTTTGCATTTAATGCCCTCTATTTTATTTAAAGTAGAGCACCAGATGCTAAAATCCAATAAAAGTGATGGATGGATTAGAATCCAATGAAAGTAATGGATTATTCATTACAACTGCATTTCTGTTCAGTTTTATAGTCCATCCAATCACTATTATTAGTTTAAAAATACTTATCTTCTACTATCGGTGGCTCAATTAGGTTATTTTAGACTCTGGATGCAAAGGGTCCTGGCTCTTGAGATGACAATGTGTATTAGTGAAAAAATG